>NC_135801.1:201686847-201811847 GCF_964213995.1 Mustelus asterias
GTGTGTCTGTGTGTGTGTGTGTGTGTGTGAATGTGCCGGATATCTGTGTGTGTGTGAATGTGTGTGTATGTGTGTGTGTGTGTGAGTGTGTGTGTGTGAATGTGCCTATTGTCTGTGTGTGTGTGAATGTGCCGGTTATCTGTGTGTGAATGTGCCTGTTATCTGTGTATGTGCGTGTGTGAATCTGTCTGTTATCGGTGTGTGTGTGGATGTGTCTGTTATCTGTGTGTGTGTGACTGTTCCTGTTATCTGTGTGTGCGTGAATGTGTCTGTTATCTGTGTGTGTGTGTGTGTGTGTGTGTGAGTGTGTGTGTGTGTGAATGTGTCTATTATCTGTGTGTGTGTGAATGTGCCTGTTATCTGTGTGTGTGTGTGTGTTTGTGTGAATTCGCCTTTTATCTGTGTGTGTGTGTGTGTCTGAAATCTGTGTGTGTGTGTGTTTGTGTGTGGGTGAATGTGCCGGTTATCTGTGTGTCTGTGAATGTGAGTGTGTGAATGTGCCTGTTATCTGTGTGTGTGTGTGTGTTTGTGTGTGTGTATGTGTGTGTGTCTGTGTGTGTGTGTGAATGTGCCGGATATCTCTGTGTGTGTGAATGTGTGTGTATGTGTGTGTGTGTGTGTGTGTGAATGTGCCTATTGTCTGTGTGTGTATGTGAATGTGCCTGTTATCTGTGTGTGTGTGAATGTGTCTGTTATCTCTGTGTGTGTGTGCGTGTGTGTGTGTGTGTGTGTGTGTGAATGTGCTTGGTACCTGTGTGTGTGTGTGTGAATTTGCCTGTTATCTGTATGTGTGCGTGAATGTGTGTGAATATGCCTATTGTCTTTGTATGCGTGTGTGTGAATCTGTCTGTTATCAGTGTGTGTGTGAATGTGTCTGAAATCTGTGTGTGTGTGTGTGAATGTGTGAATTCGTCTTTTATCTGTGTGTGTGTGAATGTGTCTGAAATCTGTTTGTGTGTGTGTGTGTGAATGTGCCTGTTATCTGTGTGTGTGTCTGTGTGTGTCTGTAATCCGGGTGTCTCTCCGTGAATGTATGTGCTATGTGTGTATGTGAACGTGGCTGTTATCTGAGTGTCTGTGTGTGTGTATGTGTATGAATGTGCTTGTTATCTGTGTGTGTGTTTGTGAATGTGCCGGTTACCTGTGTGTGTGTGAATGTGTCTGTTATCTGCGTGTGTGTCTGTGTGTATGTCTGTTATTTTCTATGTGTGTGTATGACTGTTATCCGTGCGTGCATGTGTGTGTGTGTATGAATGTATCTGCTATCTGTGTGTGTGTGTGAATATGCTTGTTGTGTGTGTGTGTGAATGTGCCTGTTATCTGTGTGTGCATGTGTGTGTGTGTGTGAATGTGCCTGCTACCTGTATGTGAGTGTGAATGTGTGTGAATGTGCCTGTTATCTGTGTGTGTGTTTCCGTGTGTGAATCTGTCTGTTATCGGTGTGTGTGTGAATGTGTCTGTTATCTGTGTGGGTGTGTGTGTGAATGTGCCTGTTATCTTTGTGTGTGTGTGTGTCTGTAATCTGGGTGTCTCTCCGTGAATGTATCTGCTATGTGTGTGTGTGAATGTGTCTGTTATCTGTGTGTGTGTGTGTGAATGTGCCGGTTATCTGTCAGTGTGTGAATGTGCCTGTTATCTGTGTGTGTGTGTGTGATTGTGTGTGTGTGAATGTGCCTGTTATCTGTGTGTGTGTGTTTGTGTGAATTCGCCTTTTATCTGTGTGTGTGTGAATGTGTCTGAAATCTGTGTGTGTTTGTGTGTGTGTGTGTGAATGTGCCTGTTATCTGTGTGTGTGTGTGTCTGTAATCCGGGTGTCTCTCCGTGAATGTATCTGCTATGTGTGTATGTGAACGTGGCTGTTATCTGAGTGTGTGTGTGTGTGTGTACGTGTGAATGTGCTTGTTATCTGATTGTAAATGTGTCTGTTGCCTGTGTGTGTGCGAATGTGTCTGTTATCTGTGTGTGTGTCTGTGTGTATGTCTGTTATTTTCTATGTGTGTGTATGACTGTTTTCAGTGCGTGTGTGTGTGTGTATGAATGTGCCTGCTATCTGTGTGTGTGTGTGTGTGTGAGTGTGTGTGTGTGTGAATGTGCTTGTTGTGTGTGTGTGTGTCTGTGTGTGTGTGTGAATGTGCTTGTCATCTGTGTGTGTGAATGTGCCTGTTATCTGTGTGTGCGTGTGTGTGAATGTGCCTGCTATCTGTATGTGAGTGTGAATGTTTGTGAATGTGCCTGTTATCTGTATGTGTGTGTGTGTGTGTGTGTGTGTGTGTGTGCGTGTGTCTGTAAGCTGGGTGTCCGTCCGTGAATGTATCTGTGTGTATGAATGTGCCTGTTTTCTGTGTGTGTGTGTGTGTGTGTGTGTGTGAATGTGCTTGGTACCTTTGTGTGTGTGTGAATTTGCCTGTTATCTGTATGTGTGAGTGAATGTGTGTGAAAATGCCAATTGTCTGGGTATGCGTCTGTGTGTGTGTGAATCTGTCTGTTATCAGTGTATGTGTGTGAATGTGTCTGTTATCTGTGTGTGTGTGAATGTGTCTGAAATCTGTGTGTGTTTGTGTGTGTGTGTGAATGTGCCTGTTATCTGTGTGTGTGTGTGTGTGTGTGAATGTGCCTGAAATCTGTGTGTGTTTGTGTGTGTGTGTGAATGTGCCTGTTATCTGTGTGTGTGTGTGTGTATGAATGTGCCTGTTTTCTGTGTGTGTGTGAATGTGTCTGTTATCTGTGTGGGTGTGAATGTGTCTGTTATCTGTGTGTGTGTGTGTGTATGAATGTGCCTGTTTTCTGTGTGTGTGTGAATTTGCCTGTTATCTATATGTGTGCGTGAATGTGTGTGAATATGCCTATTGTATGCGTGTGTGTGTGTGTGTGCGAATGTGTCTGTTATCTGTGTGTGTGTGAATGTGCCTGTTACCTGTGTGTGTGTGTGTGTGTGTTAGTGTGAATTCGCCTTTTATCTGTGTGTGTGTGAATGTGTCTGTTATCTGTGTGTGTGTGTGTGAATGTGCCTGTTATCTGTGTGTGTGCCTGTGTGTGTCTGTAATCCGGGTGTCTCTCCGTGAATGTATCTGATATGTGTGTATGTGAACGTGGCTGTTATCTGAGTGTGTGTGTGTGTGTGTACGTGTATGAATGTGCTTGTTATCTGTGTGTAAATGTGTCTGTTGTCTGTGTGTGTGTGAATGTGTCTGTTATCTGTGTATGTCTCAGTGTGTGTGTGTGTGAATGTGCCGGTTACCTGTGTGTGTGTGAATGTGTCTGTTATCTGCATGTGTGTCTGTGTGTATGTCTGTTATTTTCTATGTGTGTGTATGACTGTTATCCGTGCGTGCATGTGTGTGTGTGTATGAATGTATCTGCTATCTGTGTGTGTGTGTGAATATGCTTGTTGTGTGTGTGTGTGAATGTGCCTGTTATCTGTGTGTGCGTGTGTGTGTGTGTGTGAATGTGCCTGCTACCTGTATGTGAGTGTGAATGTGTGTGAATGTGCCTGTTATCTGTGTGTGTGTTTCCGTGTGTGAATCTGTCTGTTATCGGTGTGTGTGTGTGAATGTGTCTGTTATCTGTGTGGGTGTGTGTGTGAATGTGCCTGTTATCTTTGTGTGTGTGTGTGTCTGTAATCTGGGTGTCTCTCCGTGAATGTATCTGCTATGTGTGTGTGTGAATGTGTCTGAAATCTGTGTGTGTGTGTGTGAATGTGCCGGTTATCTGTCAGTGTGTGAATGTGCCTGTTATCTGTGTGTGTGTGTGTGTGTGTGTGTGAATGTGCGTGTTATCTGTGTGTGTGTGAATATGCCAGTTATCCATGTGTGTGTGTGTGAATGTGTGTGTGTGTGTGAATGTGCCTGTTATCTGAGTGTGTGTCTGTGAATGTGCCTGTTATCTGCGTGTGTGCCTGTGTGTATGTCTGTTCTCTGAGTGTTTGTGAATGTGTCTGTTATCTGTGTGTGTGTGTGAATGCGACTGTTATCTGTGTGGGTGTGAATGTGCCTGTTATCTGTGTGGGTGTGAATGTGCCTGTTATCTGTGTGTGTGTGTGTGTGTGTTTGTGTGTGTGTGAATGTGCCTGTTATCTGTGTGGGTGTGAATGTGCCTGTTATCTGTGTGTGTGTGTGTGTGTGTTTGTGTGTGTGTGAATGTGCCTGTTATCTGTGTGTGTGAATTCGCCTTTTATCTGTGTGTGTGTGAATGTGTCTGAAATCTGTGTGTGTTTGTGTGTGTGTGTGAATGTGCCTGTTATCTGTGTGTGTGTGTGTGTCTGTAATCCGGGTGTCTCTCCGTGAATGTATCTGCTATGTGTGTATGTGAACGTGGCTGTTATCTGAGTGTGTGTGTGTGTGTGTGTACGTGTGAATGTGCTTGTTATCTGATTGTAAATGTGTCTGTTGCCTGTGTGTGTGCGAATGTGTCTGTTATCTGCGTGTGTGTCTGTGTGTATGTCTGTTATTTTCTATGTGTGTGTATGACTGTTATCTGTGCGTGTGTGTGTGTGTATGAATGTGCCTGCTATCTGTGTGTGTGTGTGTGTGAGTGTGTGTGTGTGTGAATGTGCTTGTTGTGTGTGTGTGTGTCTGTGTGTGTGTGTGAATGTGCTTGTCATCTGTGTGTGTGAATGTGCCTGTTATCTGTGTGTGCATGTGTGTGAATGTGCCTGCTATCTGTATGTGAGTGTGAATGTTTGTGAATGTGCCTGTTATCTGTATGTGTGTGTGTCTGTGTGTGTGTGTGAATGTGCTTGCTATCTGTGTGTGTGAATGTGCCTGTTATCTGTGCCTGCGTGCGTGTGTGTGAATGTGCCTGCTATCTGTATGTGTGTGTGAATGTGTGTGAATGTGCCTGTTTTCTGTGTATGTGTGTGTGTGTGCGTGTGTGAATCTGTCTGTTATCGGTGTGTGTGTGAATGTGTCTGTTATCTATGTGGGTGTGTGTGTGAATGTGCCTGTTATCTTTGTGTGTGTGTGTGTCTGTAATCTGTGTGTGTGTGTGTGTCTGTAATCTGTGTGTGTGTGTGTGTCTGTAATCCGGGTGTCTCTCCGTGAATGTATCTGCTCTGTGTGTGTGTGAATGTGTCTGTTATCTGTGTGTGTGTGTGCGCGTGAATTTGCGTGTTATCTGTGTATGTGTGTGTGTGTGTGAATGTGCCTGTTATCTGTGTGTATGTGTGAATGTGTCTGTTATCTGCGTGTGTGTCTGTGTGTATGTCTGTTCTCTGTGTGTGTGTGAATGTGTCTGTTTTCTATGTGTGGGTATGTCTGTTATCTGTGTGTGTGTGTGAATGTGCCTGTTATCTGTGTATGTGTGTGTGTGCATGTGTGAATCTGTCTGTTATCGGTGTGTGTGTGTGAATGTGTCTGTTATCTGTGTGTGTGTGTGTGCGTGAATGTGCCTGTTATCGTTGTGTGTGTGTGTGTGTGTGTCCGTAATCTGGGTGTCTCTCCGTGAATGTATCTGCTATGTGTGTGTGTGAATGTGTATGTTATCTGTGTGTGTGTGAATGTGTCTGTTATCTGTGTGTGTGTGTGTGTGTGAATGTGCCTGTTATCTGTGTGTGTGTGAATGTGTCTGTTATCTGCGTGTGTGTGTGTGTGAATGTGCCTGTTATCTGTGTGTATGTGTGAATGTGTCTGTTATCTGCGTGTGTGTCTGTGTGTATGTCTGTTCTGTGTGTGTGTGTGAATGTGTCTGTTTTCTATGTGAGTGTATGTCTGTTATCTGTGTGTGTGTGTGTCTGTGTGTGAATGTGCTTGTTATCTGTGTATGTGTGTGTGTGCGTGTGTGAATCTGTCTGTTATCGGTGTGTGTGTGTGAATGTGTCTGTTATCTGTGTGGGTGGGTGTGTGAATGTGCCTGTTATCTGTGTGTGTGTCTGTGTGTTTGTGTGTGTGTGTGTGTGTGAATGTGCCGGTTATCTGTGTGTGTGTGATTGTGTGTGTGCGTGTAAATGTGCACATTCACATAGCTACAGATAACAGGCACATTCACACACATTCACGCACACATACAGATAGCAGGCAAATTCACACACACACGCACACACAGATAACAGGCACATTCACAAACTCACAGACAACAGGCACATTCACACACACACACTCACACACACAGATAACAGGCACATTCACAAACTCACAGACAACAGGCACATTCACACATAGACACACACACACAGATAACAGACATACACTCACACACACACAGATAACAGGCACATTCACACACACACACCGATAACAGACAGATTCACACACACACACTCACGCACATACACAGATTACAAGCACATTCACACACACACACACACACAGAAAACAGACACATTCACACACACACATAGCAGATACATTCACGGAGAGACACCCAGATTACAGACACACACACACACACACAGAGATAACAGCCACATTCACTCACATACACACACACGCACTGATAACAGGCACATTCACACACATTCACACACACATACAGATAACAGACACATTCACACAGACAACAGGCACATTCACACACACACAGATAACAGACACATTCACACACACACAGATACAAGCACATTCACAACACACACTCATTGTTCCACAGGACCAGGCTGAGGAGAAGGCAGTTTGTTTGTTCACTACATTTATTTATTTATTTTAAGTTAAATTTGTGTAAAAAAATCGGAGGTTTTTTTTTTCAAAACAGGAAGTGGGCCCAGCAGGAGTCTGGGAAGGTTTTGGAGGGTTTAAAAGTAGGCCGCACTTTTGAGCGGGCAGCGTCGTTAGCGGGCAGCAGAGTGAGCAGGAGGCAGAGTGAAAGCAGGAGGGCTTTGGCTCACAGGGCTTAGACAGAAAGGGCGAGCAGGGGTGAGTTAATTCATTTTTTGCTGTTTCTACCTGGTACTGGCAAGGTATCTAGAGAGGATGGGTGTGAAGGCAGTGCAATGTTCCTCTTGCACTATGTTCGAGGTGAGGGACGACGACAGTGTCCCTGATGATTATACCTGTGAGAAGTGCATCCATCTGCAGCTCCTCCAAAACCGTGTAAGGGAACTGGAGCTGGAGTTGGAGGAACTTAGGATCATTAGGGACGCAGAGATGGCCATAGACAGAACATAGAACATAGAACATAGAAAGCCACAGCACAAACAGGCCCTTCGGCCCACAAGTTGCGCCGATCACATCCCCACCTCTAGGCCTATCTATAGCCCTCAATCCCATTAAATCCCATGTACTCATCCAGAAGTCTCTTAAAAGACCCCAACGAGTTTGCCTCCACCACCACCGACGTCAGCCGATTCCACTCACCCACCACCCTCTGAGTGAAAAACTTACCCCTGACATCTCCTCTGTACCTACCCCCCAGCACCTTAAACCTGTGTCCTCTCGTAGCAACCATTTCAGCCCTTGGAAATAGCCTCTGAGAGTCTACCCTATCCAGACCTCTCAACATCTTGTAAACCTCTATCAGGTCACCTCTCATCCTTCGTCTCTCCAGGGAGAAGAGACCAAGCTCCCTCAACCTATCCTCATAGGCATGCCCCCCAATCCAGGCAACATCCTTGTAAATCTCCTCTGCACCCTTTCAATGGCTTCAACATTTTTCCTGTAATGAAGTGACCAGAACTGCGCGCAGTACTCCAAGTGGGGTCTAACCAGGGTCCTATAAAGCTGCAGCATTATCTCCCGACTCCTAAACTCAATCCCTCGATTAATGAAGGCCAGTACGCCGTACGCCTTCTTGACCGCATCCTCCACCTGCGAGGCCGATTTAAGAGTCCTATGGACCTGGACCCCAAGGTCCTTCTGATCCTCTACACTGCTAAGAATGGTACCCTTCATATTATACTGCTGCTTCATCCCATTGGATCTGCCAAAATGGATCACCACACACTTATCCGGGTTGAAGTCCATCTGCCACTTCTCCGCCCAGTCTTGCATTCTATCTATGTCTCGCTGCAACTTCTGACATCCCTCCAAACTATCCACAACACCACCTACCTTGGTGTCGTCAGCAAACTTACCAACCCATCCCTCCACTTCCTCATCCAGGTCATTTATGAAAATGACAAACAGCAAGGGTCCCAGAACAGAAGCTTCAGGGATACAGTTACTCCGCGGAATGAAAATAGATGGGTGACGGTGAGAGGGGCTGGGAAGAAGCAGTCGGTGCAGGGATCCCCTGTGGTCGTTCCCCTTAGCAATAAGTATTCCGCTTTGGATACGGTTGAGGGGGACGACATACCAGTGGTGAGCCGCAGTGAGAGGATCTCCGGCACTGAGTCCGTCCCTGTGGCTCAGGAGGGTAAGGAGGAGAGCGGGAGGGCAATAGTTATTGGGGACTCGTTAGTTAGAGGGATAGATAGGAGGTTCTGTGGCAGCAAAAGAGACTCGAGGATGGTTTGTTGCCTACCAGATGCCAGGGTCCGTGACGTCTCAGACCGTGTTTTCCGGATTCTTAAGGGGGAGGGGAAACAGTCACAAGTCGTGGTACACATTGGTACCAACGACATAGGTAAGAGAAGGGACGGGGATTTAAAACAGGAATTTCAGGAGCTGGGCTGGAAGCTGAGAGCAAAGACAAAACATGTGGTCATCTCTGGTACGCTACCGGTGCCACGTGATAGCGAGTTGAGGAACAGGGAGAGAGTGCACTTAAACATGTGGGTGCAGGGATGGTGCAGGAGGGAGGGTTTCAGATACGTGGATAATTGGAACACGTTCTGGGGAAGGTGGGACCTCTACAAACAGGACGGGGTGCACCTGAACCAGAGGGGCACCAATATCCTGGGAGGGAAATTTGCTACGGCTCTTCAGGGGGATTTAAACTAATTTGTCAGGGGAGTGGGAAAAGGAGTTGTAGTCCGGAAGTCAGTGTTGAGGGTGGTGAGATATTGGGGAAGGTATCAAGGTCAAGGGTGGGTACCGGTAGACAGGAAGATGGGTTGAAGTGTGTCTACTTCAATGCAAGGAGCATCCGGAACAAGGTGGATGAACTTGGGGCGTGGATTGCTACTTGGGACGACGATGTTGTGGCCATTACGGAGACGTGGGTAGAACAAGGACAGGAATGGTTGTTGGACGTTCCGGGGTATAGATGTTTCACTAAGTGTAGGGAAGCTGGTAAAAGAGGTGGAGGAGTAGCATTGTTAATCAAGGATAGTTTAACGGCTGCGGAAAAGCACTTTGAGGGGGATATGCACACTGAGGTAATATGGGCTGCAGTTAGAAACAGGAAAGGAGCGGTCACGTTGTTAGGAGTTTACTATAGGCCCCCAAATAGTAATAGAGATGTGGAGGAAGAAATTGCTAAGCAGATTATGGATACGTGTGGAGGTCACAGGGTAGTTGTCATGGGGGACTTTAACTTTCCAAATATTGATTGGAACCTTTGTAGGTCAAATAGTTTGGATGGGGCACTTTTTGTGCAGTGTGTGCAGGAGGGTTTCCTGACACAATATGTGGATAGGCCGACAAGGGGTGAGGCCACATTGGATTTGGTACTGGGAAATGAACCGGGCCAAGTGTTAGATTTGGTTGTGGGAGAGCACTTTGGAGATAGTGACCACAATTCGGTGTCTTTTGTTATTGCAATGGAGAGGGATAGGGCCGGACGGCAGGGCAAGGCTTACAATTGTGGGAGAGGTAATTATGATGCGATTAGGCAAGAATTAGGGGACATAAGATGGGAACAGAAACTGTCAGGGAAAGGCACTGATGAAAAGTGGAACTTTTTCAAGGAACAAATACTGGGTGTCCTTGATAGGTATGTCCCTGTCAGGCAGGGAGGAAATGGCCGAGTGAGGGAACCGTGGTTCACAAAAGAGGTGGAATGTCTTGTGAAAAGGAAGAGGGAAGCTTATGTAGGGATGAGGAAACAAGGTTCAGATGGCTCGATTGAGGGTTACAAGTTAGCAAGGAATGAGCTGAAAAAGGGGCTGAGGAGAGCTAGGAGGGGACATGAGAAATCCTTGGCGGGTCGGATCAAGGAAAACCCCAAGGCTTTTTACTCTTATGTGAGGAATAAAAGAATGACCAGGGTGAGGTTAGGGCCGGTCAAGGACAGTGGTGGGAACTTGTGTATGGAATCAGTAGAGATAGGCGAGGTGATGAATGAATACTTTTCTTCAGTGTTCACCAAGGAGAGGGGCCATGTTTTTCAGGAAGAGAAGGTGTTACAGGCTAATAGGCTGGAGGAAGTAGATGTTCGGAGGGAGGATGTCTTGGCAGTTTTGAATAAACTGAAGGTCGATAAGTCCCCTGGGCCTGATGAAATGTATCCTAGGATTCTTTGGGAGGTGAGGGATGAGATTGCAGAGCCTTTGGCTTTGATCTTTGGGTCCTCGCTGTCCACGGGGATGGTGCCAGAGGACTGGAGAGTGGCAAATGTTGTTCCTCTGTTTAAGAAAGGGAATAGAAATGACCCTGGTAATTATAGACCGGTTAGTCTGACTTCGGTGGTTGGTAAATTGATGGAAAAGGTCCTTAGGGATGGGATTTACGACCATTACGAGGAGATTGGTGAAGCATTGAACCAATATTTCTCTTCGGTGTTCACGCAAGGGGACATGAATATAGCTGAGGAGGACACTGGGTTGCAAGGGAGTAGAATAGACAGTATTACAGTTGATAAGGAGGATGTGCAGGATATTCTGGAGGGTCTGAAAATAGATAAATCCCCTGGTCCGGATGGGATTTATCCAAGGATTCTCTGGGAGGCAAGAGAAGTGATTGCAGAGCCTCTGGCTCTGATCTTCAGGTCGTCGTTGGCCTCTGGTATAGTACCAGAAGATTGGAGGTTAGCGAATGTTGTCCCATTGTTTAAGAAGGGGAACAGAGACTTCCCCGGGAATTATAGACCGGTGAGTCTCACTTCTGTTGTCGGCAAGATGTTGGAAAAAATTATAAGGGATAGGATTTATAGTTATTTGGAGAGTAATGAATTGATAGGTGATAGTCAGCATGGTTTTGTGGCAGGTAGGTCGTGCCTTACTAACCTTATTGAGTTTTTTGAGAAAGTGACCAAGGAGGTGGATGGGGGCAAGGCAGTGGACGTGGTATATATGGATTTTAGTAAGGCGTTTGATAAGGTTCACCATGGTAGGCTTCTGCAGAAAATGCAGATGTATGGGATTGGGGGTGATCTAGGAAATTGGATCAGGAATTGGCTAGCGGATAGGAAACAGAGGGTGGTGGTTGATAGTAAATATTCATCATGGAGTGCGGTTACAAGTGGTGTACCTCAGGGATCTGTTTTGGGGCCACTGCTGTTTGTAATATTTATTAATGATCTGGATGAGGGTATAGTTGGGTGGATTAGCAAATTTGCTGATGACACCAAAGTCGGTGGTGCGGTAGACAGTGAGGAAGGGTGTCGTAGTTTGCAGGAAGACTTAGACAGGTTGCAAAGTTGGGCCGAGAGGTGGCGGATGGAGTTTAATGCGGAGAAGTGTGAGGTAATTCACTTTGGTAGGAATAACAGATGTGTTGAGTATAGGGCTAACGGGAGGACTTTGAATAGTGTGGAGGAGCAGAGGGATCTAGGTGTATGTGTGCATAGATCCCTGAAAGTTGGGAATCAAGTAGATAAGGTTGTTAAGAAGGCATATGGTGTCTTGGCGTTTATTGGTAGGGGGATTGAATTTAGGAGTCGTAGCGTTATGTTGCAACTGTACACAACTCTGGTGCGGCCGCACTTGGAGTACTGTGTGCAGTTCTGGTCCCCACATTACAGGAAGGATGTGGAGGCTTTGGAGAGGGTGCAGAGGAGGTTTACCAGGATGTTGCCTGGTATGGAGGGGAGATCCTATGAGGAGAGGCTGAGGGATTTGGGATTGTTTTCGCTGGAAAGGCGGCGGCTAAGAGGGGATCTTATTGAAACATATAAGATGATTAGAGGTTTAGATAGGGTGGATAGTGATAGCCTTTTTCCTCTGATGGAGAAATCCAGCACGAGGGGGCATGGCTTTAAATTGAGGGGGGGTAGTTATAGAACCGATGTCAGGGGTAGGTTCTTTACCCAGAGGGTGGTGAGGGATTGGAATGCCCTGCCAGCATCAGTAGTAAATGCGCCTAGTTTGGGGGCGTTTAAGAGATCCGTAGATAGGTTCATGGACGAAAAGAAATTGGTTTAGGTTGGAGGGTCACAGTTTTTTTTTTAACTGGTCGGTGCAACATCGTGGGCCGAAGGGCCTGTTCTGCGCTGTAATGTTCTATGTTCTATGTTCTATTTAGAAAGATGCGGATTAATCCGAGATAGTCAGCACGGATTTGTGAAGGGCAAATCGTGCCTCACAAATTTGATAGAATTTTTTGAGGAGGTAACTAGGTGTGTTGATGAAGGTAGGGCGGTTGATGTCATATACATGGATTTTAGTAAGGCGTTTGATAAGGTCCCCCATGGTCGGCTTATGATGAAAGTAAGGAGGTGTGGGATAGAGGGAAAGTTGGCCGATTGGATAGGTAACTGGCTACCTGATCGAAGACAGAGGGTGGTGGTGGATGGAAAATTTTCGGACTGGAGGCAGGTTGCTAGCGGAGTGCCGCAGGGATCGGTGCTTGGTCCTCTGCTCTTTGTGATTTTTATTAATGACGTAGAGGAGGGGGCTGAAGGGTGGATCAGTAAATTTGCTGATGACACCAAGATTGGTGGAGTAGTGGATGAGGTGGAGGGCTGTTGTAGGCTGCAAAGAGACATAAATAGGATGCAAAGCTGGGCTGAAAAATGGCAAATGGAGTTTAACCCTGCTAAATGTGAGGTGATTCATTTTGGTAGGACAAATTTAAATGTGGATTACAGGGTCAAAGGTAGGGTTCTGAAGACTGTGGAGGAACAGAGAGATCTTGGGGTCCATATCCACAGATCTCTAAAGGTTGCCAGTCAAGTGGATAGAGCTGTGAAGAAGGCATATAGTGTGTTAGCTTTTATTAACAGGGGGTTGGAGTTTAAGAGCCGTGGGGTTATGCTGCAACTGTACAGGACCTTGGTGAGACCGCATTTGGAATATTGCGTGCAGTTCTGGTCACCTCACTATAAGAAGGATGTGGAAGCGCTGGAGAGAGTGCAGAGGAGATTTACCAGGATGCTGCCTGGTTTGGAGTGTCGGTCTTATGAGGAAAGGTTGAGGGAGCTGGGGCTGTTCTCTCTGGAGCAGAGGAGATTGAGGGGAGACTTAATAGAGGTTTATAAAATGATGAAGGGGATAGATCGAGTGAACGTTCAAAGACTATTTCCTCGGGTGGGTGGAGCTATTACAAGGGGGCATAACTATAGGGTTCATGGTGGGAGATATAGGAAGCATATCAGAGGTAGGTTCTTCACGCAGAGAGTGGTTGGGGTGTGGAATGGACTGCCTGCAGTGATAGTGGAGTCAGACACTTTAGGAACATTTAAGCGGTTATTGGATAGGCACATGGAGCACACCAGGATGGTAGGGAGTGGGATAGCTTGATCTTGGTTTCAGATGAAGGTCGGCACAACATCGTGGGCCGAAGGGCCTGTTCTGTGCTGTACTGTTCTATGTTCTATGTTCTACACACACATTACAGACACATTCACATACCTACAGATGACAGGCACATTCACACACATTCACGCCCACATACAGATAGCAGGCAAATTCACACACACACACACGCACTCCCAGATAACAAGTACATTCACAGACACACACACAGATAAGAGACACATTCACACACCGAATACAGACAGATTCACACACACATGCACAGATAACAGACACATTCACACACATTCACACACACACACATAGCAGATACATTCACAGAGAGACACCCGGATTACAGACACACAAACACACACACTCATACACACACACACCGATAACAGGCGCATTCACACACACACATACAGATAACAGACACATTCACACAGATAACAGGCACATTCACACACACACAGATAACAGGCACATTCACACACACACATAGCAGGTACATTCACCGGTAGACACCCAGATTACACACACACACACACACAGTCAAACACACTCGCAGACACACACACCAATACACACACACAGACAACAGGCACATTCACACACACAAACAGTCACACACAGACAAACCCACACAGATTACAGAGTCATTCACACACACACAGATAACGGGCGCATTCATTCATACACACACATGCACTCATGCATGCACAGATAACAGACACATTCACACACACAAATAACAGGCACATTCACACATACATATAACAGACATACACACAGGCACACACACAGATAACAGGCACATTCACACACACACAGATAACAGACATACACACACCCACACACACCGATGACAGACACATTCACACACACACCGATAACAGACAGATTCACACACACACACACACACACACACGTACACAGATAACAAGCACCTTCACACACACACACAGATAACAGACACATTCACACACACGCAGATAACAGGCACATTCACACACACGCAGATAACAGGCACATTCACACACACGCAGATAACAGGCACATTCACACACACACATAGCAGATACATTCACGGAGAGACACCCGGATTACAGACACACACAAACACACACACACACACACACACACTGATAACAGGCACATTCACACACACACACACAAACACACACAGATTGCAGACACATTCACACACACACAGATAACAGACACATACACACACACTATCCCACACAGATAACAGAGACATTCACACACACATTCACACATACACAGATAACAAGCGTATTCATACACACACACACACACACAGATAACAGACTTACACAAACACAGATAACAGACACATTCACACACACACAAACACACAGATTGCAGACAACTTCACACACACGCAGATAACAGGTGCATTCGCACAAACTCACACACACACACAGATAACAGGCACATTTACACACACACAGATGACAGACACATTTACACACACACACACACACACAGATAACAGACACATTCACACACACACCGATAACAGACACATTCACACACTCACCGATAACAGACACGTTCACACACACACACTCCGCACATACACAGATTACAAGCACATTCACACACACACATAGCAGATACATTCACGGAGAGACACCCAGATTACAGACACACACACACACACACACACAGATAACAGACACATTCACACACAATGAGATAACAGACATACACACAGACAACAGACACATTCACACACAGACACACAGATAGCAGGCACATTCACACACACACTTAGCAGATACATTCACGGAGAGACACCCGGATTACAGACACACAAACACACACACTGATAACAGGCACATTCACACACATTCACACACACATACAGAAAACAGACACATTCCCACAGATAACAGGCACATTCACACACACACAGATAACTGACACATTCACACAGATACAACCACATTCACAACACACACACATTACAGACACATTCACATAGCTACAGATAACAGGCACATTCACACACATTCACGCACACATACAGATAGCAGGCAAATTCACACACACACGCACACACAGATAACAAGCACATTCACACACACACACACACACACACACAGATAACAGGCACATTCACAAACTCACAGACAACAAACACTTTCACACACACACAGATAACAAGCGTATTCATACACACACACACACACAGATAACAGACATACACAAACACAGATAACAGACACATTCACACATACACAGATAACAAGCATATTCATACACACACACACACACACAGATAACAGACATACACAAACACAGATAACAGACACATTCACAGACACACAAACACACAGATTGCAGACAAATTCACACACACGCAGATAACAGGTGCATTCGCACAAACACACACACACACAGGTAACAGGCACATTTACACACACACAGATGACAGACACATTTACACACACACACACACACACACACACACACAGATAACAGACACATTCACACACACACCGATAACAGACACATTCACACACTCACCGATAACAGACACATTCACACACACACACTCACGCACATACACAGATTACAAGCACATTCACACACACACACACACACACACACACAGAGAAAACATACACATTCACACACACACATAGCAGATACATTCATGGAGAGACACCCAGATTACAGACACACACACACACACACACACACAGATAACAGGCACATTCACACACACACACACACTGATAACAGGCACATTCACACACACACACACACACAAATAACAGAGACATTCACACACACATTCACACACACACAGATAACGGGCGCATTCATACACACACACACGCACAGACAACAGACATACACAAACACAGATAACAGACACATTCACACACACACACACACAGATAACAGACACATTCACACACAATGAGATAACAGACATACACACAGACAACAGACACATTCACACACAGACACACAGATAGCAGGCACATTCACACACACACATAGCAGATACATTCACGGAGAGACACCCGGATTACAGACACACAAACACACACACTGATAACAGGCACATTCACACACATTCACACACACATACAGAAAACAGACACATTCCCACAGATAACAGGCACATTCACACACACACAGATAACTGACACATTCACACAGATACAACCACATTCACAACACACACACATTACAGACACATTCACATAGCTACAGATAACAGGCACATTCACACACATTCACGCACACATACAGATAGCAGGCAAATTCACACACACACGCACACACAGATAACAAGCACATTCACACACACACACACACACACACACAGATAACAGGCACATTCACAAACTCACAGACAACAAACACTTTCACACACACACAGATAACAAGCGTATTCATACACACACACACACACAGATAACAGACATACACAAACACAGATAACAGACACATTCACACATACACAGATAACAAGCGTATTCATACACACACACACACACACAGATAACAGACATACACAAACACAGATAACAGACACATTCACAGACACACAAACACACAGATTGCAGACAAATTCACACACACGCAGATAACAGGTGCATTCGCACAAACACACACACACACAGGTAACAGGCACATTTACACACACACAGATGACAGACACATTTACACACACACACACACACACACACACACACAGATAACAGACACATTCACACACACACCGATAACAGACACATTCACACACTCACCGATAACAGACACATTCACACACACACACTCACGCACATACACAGATTACAAGCACATTCACACACACACACACACACACACAGAGAAAACATACACATTCACACACACACATAGCAGATACATTCATGGAGAGACACCCAGATTACAGACACACACACACACACACACACACAGATAACAGGCACATTCACACACACACACACACTGATAACAGGCACATTCACACACACACACACACACAAATAACAGAGACATTCACACACACATTCACACACACACAGATAACAGACATACACAAACACAGATAACAGACACATTCACAGACACACAAACACACAGATTGCAGACAAATTCACACACACGCAGATAACAGGTGCATTCGCACAGACACACACACACACAGATAACAGGCACATTTACACACACACAGATGACAGACACATTTATACACACACACACACACACACGGAGAACCGGTGGATGCGGTGTTTTTGGATTTCCAAAAGGCATTTGATAAGGTGCCCCATAAAAGGCTGCTGAAGAAGATTGGGGCACACGGAGTTGGGGGTAGTGTGTTAAAGTGGATTGGGGACTGGCTATCTGACAGGAAGCAAAGAGTCGGAATAAATGGGTGTTTTTCCGGTTGGAGGAAGGTAACTAGTGGCGTGCCGCAGGGATCGGTACTCGGGCTGCAACTATTTACCATTTATATAGATGATCTGGAGGAGGGGACGGAGTGTAGGGTAACGAAGTTTGCAGACGACACAAAGATAAGTGGAAAAGTGAATCGTGTGGAGGACGGAGAAGATCTGCAGAGAGATTTGGACAGGCTGAGTGAGTGGGCGAGGATATGGCAAATGGAGTATAACGTTGATAAATGCGAGGTTATACACTTTGGAGGAAATAATAACAAATGGGATTACTAGCTCAATGGAAACAAATTAAAACATGCTACCGTGCAAAGGGACCTGGGGGTCCTTGTGCATGAGACGCAAAAGCCCAGTCTGCAGGTACAACAGGTGATCAAGAAGGCAAATGGGATGTTGGCCTATATCGCGAGGGGGATAGAATATAAAAGCAGGGATGTCTTGATGCGCCTATACAGGGCATTGGTGAGGCCGCAGCTGGAATACTGTGTGCAGTATTGGTCCCCTTATATGAGGAAGGATATATTGACATTGGAGGGAGTGCAGAGAAGGTTCACCAGGTTGATACCGGAGATGAGGGGTTTGGACTATGAGGAGAGGCTGAGGAGATTGGGTTTGTACTCGTTGGAGTTTAGAAGGATGAGGGGGGATCTTATGGAGACTTATAAGATAATGCGGGGGCTGGATAGGGTGGAGGCGGAGAGATTCTTTCCACTTAGGAAGGAAGTTAAAACTAGAGGACACAGCCTCAAAATAAAGGGGGGTCGGTTTAAGACAGAGTTGAGGAGGAACTTCTTCTTCCAGAGGGTGGTGAATCTCTGGAATTCTCTGCCCACTGAGGTGGTGGAGGCTACCTCGCTGAATATGTTTAAAGCGCGGATGGATGGATTCCTGATCGGTAAGGGAATTAAGGGTTATGGGGATCAGGCGGGTAAGTGGTACTGATCCACGTCAGATCAGCCATGATCTTATTGAATGGCGGGGCAGGCTCGAGGGGCTAGATGGCCTACTCCTGCTCCTATTTCTTATGTTCTTATGTTCTTATGTGTGTGTGCATATGTGAATGTGCTTGTGATCTGTGTGTGAATGTGCCGGTTATCTGTGCGTGCATGTGTGTGTTTGAATGTGCCTGTTATCTGTGTATGTATGTGTGTGTGAATCTGTCTGTTATCGGTGTGTGTGAATGTATCTGTTATCAGTGTGTGTGAATGTGTCTGTTATCCATGTGTGTGTGAATGTGTCTGTTATCTGTGTTGTGTATGTCTGTTATCTGTGCGTGTGTGTGTATGAATACGCTTGTTATCTGTATGTGTGTGAATGTGTGTGTGAATGTCTCTGTTATCTGTGTGGGAGTGTGTGTGTGTATATGTCTGTTATCTGTGTGTGTGTGTTTGTGTGAATGCACCTGTTATCTGTGTGTGTGTGAATGTGTCTGCAATCTGTGTGTGTGTGAATGTGCCTGTTTTCAGTGTGTGTGTGTGTGTGTGTGTTTGTGTGTCTCTGTAATCCGGGTGTCTCTCCGTGAATGTATCTGCGATGTGTGTGTGTGAATGTGCCTGTTATCTGTCTGTGTGTGAATGTGTCTGTTATCTTTGTGTGTGTGTGAAGGTGCTTGTTATATGTGTGTGTGTGTGAATGTGCTTGTTATCTGTGTATGCGTGTGTGTGTGTGTGTGTGTGAATCTGTCTGTTATCGGTGTGTGTGAATGTGTCTGTCATCGGTGTGTGTGGGTGTGTGTATGTCTGTTATCTCTGTGTGTGTGAATGTGCCCGTTATCTGTGTGTGTGTCTGTGTGTATGTCTGTTATATGTGTGTGTGTGACTGTGCCTGTTATTTGTGTGTGTGTCAATGTGTGTATGTCTGTTATCCGTGCGTGCGTGCATGCGTGTGTGTCTATGAATGAATGCGCCCGTTATCTTTGTGTGTGTGTGAATGTGTGTGTGAAAGCCTCTGTAATCTGTGTGTGTTTGTCTGTGTGTGACTGTGTCTGTTATCTGTGTGTGTGTGTGTGTGTGAATGTGCCTGTTGTCTGTGTGTGTGTATGTGTGTGTGTGTCTGCGAGTGTGTTTGACTGTGTGTGTGTCTGTGTGTGTATGTGGGTGTGTGTGTGTGTAATCTGGGTGTCTACCGGTGAATGTACCTGCTATGTGTGCGTGTGAATGTGCCTGTTATCTGTGTGTGTGTGAATGTGCCTGTTATCTGTGTGAATGTGTCTGTTATCTGTATGTGTGTGTGAATGTGCCTGTTATCAGTGTGTGTGTGAGTGTGTGTGTTTGTGTGTCTGTAATCCGGGTGTCTCTCTGTGAATGTATCTGCTATGTGTGTGTGTGTGTGTGTGAATGTGCCTGTTATCTGTGTGTGTGAATGTGTGTGTGAATGTGCTTGTTATCTGTGTGAGTGAATGTGCCGGGTATCTGTCTGTTAGCTTTGTGTGTGTGAGAATGTGTCTGTTAGCTGAGTGTGTGTGTGAATGTGCCTGTCATCTGTGTGTGTGTGTGTGAATGTGCCTGTTATCTGTGTGTGTGTGAACGTGTCTGTAATGTGTGTGTGTGTGTGTGTGAATTTGCTTGTATCTGTGTGTGTGTGAATGTGCCTGTTATCAGTGTGTATTTGTGTGTTTGTGTGTGTGTTTATGTGTCTGTAATCCGGGTGTCTCTCCATGAATGTATCTGCTAAGTGTGTGTGAATGTGCCTGTTATCTGTGTGTGTGTGTGTGTGTGTGTGTGTGTGAAGGTGCTTGTTATCTGTGTGTCTGTGTGTGAGTGTGTGTGTGCGTGTGTGAATGTGCTTGTGATCTG
This sequence comes from Mustelus asterias, assembly GCF_964213995.1. Taxonomy (NCBI): domain Eukaryota; kingdom Metazoa; phylum Chordata; class Chondrichthyes; order Carcharhiniformes; family Triakidae; genus Mustelus; species Mustelus asterias. The sequence continues at coordinate 201,707,514 of NC_135801.1, forward strand.
TGTGTGAATGTGCCGGTTATCAGTGCGTGCGTGTGTGTGTTATCTGTGTGTGTGTGAATGTGCCAGTTTTCTGTGAATGTGTGTGTGTGTGAATCTGTCTGTTATCAGTGTGTGTGAATGTGTCTGTTATCTGTGTGTGTGTGTGAATGTGTCTGTTATCTGTGTGTGTGTGAATGTGTCTGTTATCTGTGTTTGTGTATGTCTGTTATCTGTGCGTGTATGCGTGCGTGTGTGTGTGTATGAATACGCTTGTTATCTGTGTGTGTGTGAATGTCTCTGTTATCTGTGTGGGAGAGTGTGTGTGTATGTGTCTGTTATCCGTGTGTGTGTGTTTGTGTGAATGCACCTGTTATCTGTGTTGGTGTGAATGTGTCTGCAATCTGTGTGTGTTTGTGTGTGTGTGTGTGAATGTGCCTGTTATCAGTGTGTGTGCGTCTGTAATCCGGGTGTTTCTCCGTGAATGTATCTGCTATGTGTGTGTGTGAATGTGCCTGTTATCTGTGTGTGTGTGAATGTGTCTGTTATATGTGTGTGTGTGTGAACATGCTTGTTATCTGTGTGTGTGTGTGTGAATGTGCTTGTTATCTGTGTATGTGTGTGTGTGAATCTGTCTGTTATCAGTGTGTGTGTGAATGTGTCTCATCAGTGTGTGTGTGTGTGTGTGTGTATGTCTGTTATCTGTGTGTGTGAATGTGTCTGTTATCTGTGTGTGTGACTGTGTGCATGTCTGTTATATGTGTGTGTGTGAATGTGCCTGTTATTTGTGTTTGTGTATGTCTGTTATCTGTGCGTGCGTGTGTGTGTATGAATGAATGCGCCCGTTATCTGTGTGTGTCTGAATGTGTGTGTGAATGTCTCTGTAATCTGTGTGTGTTTGTCTGTGTGTGACTGTGTCTGTTATCTGTGTGTGTGAATGTGCCTGTTGTCTGTGTGTGTGTATGTGTGTGTGTCTGCGAGTGTGTTTGACTGTGTGTGTGTTTCTGTGTGTGTGTCTGTGTGTGTGTGTGTGTGTGTGTAATCTGGGTGTCTACTGGTGAATGTATCTGCTATGTGTGTGTGTGAATGTGCCTGTTATCTGTGTGTGTGAATGTGCCTGTTATCTGTGTGAATGTGTCTGTTATCTGTATGTGTGTGTGTGTGTGTGAATGTGCCTGCTATCTATATGTGTGCGTGAATGTGACTGTTATCTGTGAGTTTGTGAATGTGCCTGTTATCTGTGTGTGTGAGTGTGTCTGTTATCTGTGTGTATGTGAATGTGTCTGTAATGTGTGTGTGTGTGAATGTGCTTGTGTGTGTGTGAATGTGTCTGCGAAGTGATGCATTTTGGAAGAAATAATGTAGGGAGGAGTTATACAATAAATGGCAGAGTCATCAGGAGTATAGAAACACAGAGGGACCTAGGTGTGCAAGTCCACAAATCCTTGAAGGTGGCAACACAGGTGGAGAAGTTGTGAAGAAGGCATATGGTATGCTTGCCTTTATAGGACGGGGTATAGAGTATAAAAGCTGGAGTCTGATGATGCAGCTGTATAGAACGCTGGTTAGGCCACATTTGGAGTACTGCGTCCAGTTCTGGTCGCCGCACTACCAGAAGGACGTGGAGGCATTGGAGAGAGTGCAGAGAAGGTTTACCAGGATGTTGCCTGGTATGGAGGGTCTTAGCTATTAGGAGAGATTGGGTAGACTGGGGTTGTTCTCCTTGGAAAGACGGAGAATGAGGGGAGATCTAATAGAGGTATACAAGATGATGAAGGGTATAGATAGGGTGAACAGTGGGAAGCTTTTTCCCAGGTCGGAGGTGACGATCACGAGGGGTCACGGGCTCAAGCTGAGAGGGGCGAAGTATAACTCAGATATCAGAGGGACGTTTTTTACACAGAGGGTGGTGGGGGCCTGGAATGCGCTGCCAAGTAGGGTGGTGGAGGCAGGCACGCTGACATCGTTTAAGACTTACCTAGATAGTCACATGAGCAGCCTGGGAATGGAGGGATACAAACGATTGGTCTAGTTGGACCAAGGAGCGGCACAGGCTTGGAGGGCCGAAGGGCCTGTTTCCTGTGCTGTACTGTTCTTTGTTCTTTGTTGTCTGTTATCTGTATGTGTGTGTGTGAATCTGCCTGTTATCGGTGTGCGTGTGAATGTGTCAGTTATCTGTGTGTGTGTGAATGTGCTTGTTATCTGTGTGTGTGTGTGTATGAATTTGCCTGCTATCTGTATGTGTGTGTGTGAATGTGCGTGAATGTGCCTGTTGTCTGTGAGTTTGTGAATGTGCCTGTTATCTGTGTGTGTGTGATTGTGTCTGTTATCTGTGTGTGTGCCTGTGTGTATGTCTGTTATATGTGTGTGTGTGAATGTGCCTGTTATCTGTGTTTGTGTATGTCTGTTATCTGTGCGTGTGTGTGTATGAATGAATGCACCCGTTATCTGTGTGTGTGTGAATGTGTGTGTGAATGTCTCTGTAATCTGTGTGTGTTTGTCTGTGTGTGACTGTGTCTGTTATCTGTGTGTGTGTGTGTGAATGTGCCTGTTGTCTGTGTGTGTGTATGCGTGTGTGTGTGACTGCGAGTGTGTTTGACTGTGTGTGTGTTTAATCTGGGTGTCTACCGGTGAATGTATCTGCTATGTGTGTGTGTGAATGTGCCTGTTATCTGTGTGTGTGTGAATGTGCCTGTTATTTGTGTGAATGTGTCTGTTATCTGTATGTGTGTGTGAAGGTGCCTGTTATCAGTGTCTCTGTGTGTGTGTGTTTGTGTGTCTGTAATCCCGGTGTCTCTCTGTAAATGCATCTGCTATGTGTGTGTGTGAATGTGCCTGTTATCTGTGTGTGTGTGTGTGTGTGTGTGTATGTGTGTGTGGGAATGTGCTTGTTATCTGTGTGTGTGTGTGTGTGTGTGAGTGTGTGAGTGTGTGTGTGAATGTGTCTGTAATCGGTGTGTGTTTTTGTGTGTGTGTGAATGTCTTTGTTATCTGTGTCTGTGTGTGTGTGTGTGAGAATGCGTGTGAGTGTGTGTCTGTAATCTGTGTGAGTGTGTGTGTGTGATTGTGCTTTTGTGAGTTTGTGTCTGTAATCAGTGTGTGTGTCTGTAGGCTGTGTGTGTGTGAGTGTGTGTGAGTTTGTGTATGTCATCAGTGTATGTGTCTGTGATCAGTGTGTGTGTGTGAATGTGCTCGTTATCTGTGTGTGTGTGTGAATGTGTCCATTATCAGGTCGTCAAAGTTTCGGTAGGGGAACATGTGGCAAATAGTGACCACAACTCTGTTAACTTTAGGATAGTAATGGACAAGGATGAGTGCTGTCCTACGGGCAGGGTGCTAAATTGGGGGAAGGCTGACTATAGCCGGATTAGGCAGGAATTGGTGGATGTTGATTGGGAGAGGATGTTCGAGGGTAAGTCCGCATCTGGCATGTGGGAGTCTTTTAAGGAACTATTGATAAGGCTGCAGGATAGGCATGTCCCTGTAAAAAGGAAAGATAGGAAAGGTAGCATTCGAGAGCCGTGGATAACCAGGGGGGAGGGAGATAAACCACAAGTTATTGTACATGTGGGGACACACGACATAGGGAGGATAGGGGAAGGGGATATTAGGCAGGGATTTATGGAGTTGGGGTGGAAACTAAAGGCCAAGACTGACAGAGTGGTTATCTCTGGACTCTTGCCTGTACCACGGGATAGTTTAGAGAGGAATAGGGAGAGGGAAGGTTTGAATTTATGGCTGAGGGGATGGTGCAGGAGGGAGGGGTTCAGGTACTTAAGCAATTGGGGCTCGTACTGGGGAAGGTGTGACCTCTATGAGAAGGATGGTCTACACCTTAATCAGAAGGGGACCAATATCCTGGGGGGTAAATTTGCTAAGGCCATGCAGGGAGGTTTAAACTGATTCGGGGGGGGGGAGGGATCCTGAGTAGTGGGGCTGAAAGTGAGGGATGCATGGATGGGGACTGCAATGCACGGCATTGCAGAGGTGGGGTGGAGCAGGGTTTGAAATGTGTATACTTCAATGCCAGGAGTATTCGCAATAAAGTGGGTGAACTTGCAGCGTGGATCAGTACCTGGGACTTCGATGTTGTGGCTATTTCAGAGACATGGATAGAGCAGGGGCAGGAATGGATGCTGCAGGTCCCGGGGTTCAAATGTTTTAGTCGAAGTAGGGAAGGAGGTAGAAGAGGGGGAGGGGTAGCATTATTGGTCAGAGATTGTATCACAGTGTCAGAGAGGAGGTTTGATGAGGACTTATCTGTTGAGGTAGTATGGGCGGAGATTAGAAATAGGAGAGGAGAGGTCACCCTGTTGGGAGTCTTTTATAGACCTCCTAAAAGTTCTAGAGAGGTTGAGGAAAGGATTGCGGAGTCAATCCTGCTTAGGAGTGAAAGTAATAGGGCAATTGTTATGGGGGATTTTAACTTGACTAATATTGACTGGAATTGTTATAGCTCTAGCTCGTTAGAGGGGTCAGTTTTTGTTCAAAGCGTGCAGGAAGGTTTTTTGACTCAGTATGTAGACAGGCCAACTAGAGGTGAGGCTATATTGGATCTGGTGCTGGGAAATGAGCCAGACCAGGTGCTAGACTTGGAAGTTGGTGTGCATTTTGGTGATAGTGACCACAATTCGGTTACGTTCACCTTAGTGATGGAAAGGGATAGGCATGAACCTCGGGCCAGTGGTTTTAGCTGGGGGAAGGGTAATTATGAGGCTATTAGGAGAGAATTAGGAAACATAGGTTGGACTAGGAGATTACAGGGACTGGGAACGTCCGACATGTGGAGTTTTTTCAAGGAGCAGCTACTGCGAGTCTGTGATAGGTATGTCCCTGTCAGGCAAGGAGGAATTGGTAGGGCTAGGGAACCGTGGTGCACCAAAAAAGTTTCTTTGTTGGTTAAAAAGAAAAAGGAGGCTTATGTTCGGATGAAACGTGAGCACTCGGGTAGTGCACTAGAAAGCTTTAGATTGGCTAAGAGGGAGTTGAAGAGCGAGCTTAGAAGGGCTAAAAGGGGACATGAGAAGACTTTGGCGGATAGGGTTAAAGAGAATCCTAAGGCGTTCTATAGGTATGTCAAGAACAGAAGGTTGGTTAGGGCAAGTTTAGGGCCAGTTATAGATGGCAGAGGGAAGTTATGTGTGGAACCGGAGGAGATTGGTGAAGCATTGAACCAATATTTCTCTTCGGTGTTCACGCAAGGGGACATGAATATAGCTGAGGAGGACACTGGGTTGCAAGGGAGTAGAATAGACAGTATTACAGTTGATAAGGAGGATGTGCAGGATATTCTGGAGGGTCTGAAAATAGATAAATCCCCTGGTCCGGATGGGATTTATCCAAGGATTCTCTGGGAGGCAAGAGAAGTGATTGCAGAGCCTCTGGCTCTGATCTTCAGGTCGTCGTTGGCCTCTGGTATAGTACCAGAAGATTGGAGGTTAGCGAATGTTGTCCCATTGTTTAAGAAGGGGAACAGAGACTTCCCCGGGAATTATAGACCGGTGAGTCTCACTTCTGTTGTCGGCAAGATGTTGGAAAAAATTATAAGGGATAGGATTTATAGTTATTTGGAGAGTAATGAATTGATAGGTGATAGTCAGCATGGTTTTGTGGCAGGTAGGTCGTGCCTTACTAACCTTATTGAGTTTTTTGAGAAAGTGACCAAGGAGGTGGATGGGGGCAAGGCAGTGGACGTGGTATATATGGATTTTAGTAAGGCGTTTGATGAGGTTCACCATGGTAGGCTTCTGCAGAAAATGCAGATGTATGGGATTGGGGGTGATCTAGGAAATTGGATCAGGAATTGGCTAGCGGATAGGAAACAGAGGGTGGTGGTTGATAGTAAATATTCATCATGGAGTGCGGTTACAAGTGGTGTACCTCAGGGATCTGTTTTGGGGCCACTGCTGTTTGTAATATTTATTAATGATCTGGATGAGGGTATAGTTGGGTGGATTAGCAAATTTGCTGATGACACCAAAGTCGGTGGTGTGGTAGACAGTGAGGAAGGGTGTCGTAGTTTGCAGGAAGACTTAGACAGGTTGCAAAGTTGGGCCGAGAGGTGGCGGATGGAGTTTAATGCGGAGAAGTGTGAGGTAATTCACTTTGGTAGGAATAACAGATGTGTTGAGTATAGGGCTAACGGGAGGACTTTGAATAGTGTGGAGGAGCAGAGGGATCTAGGTGTATGTGTGCATAGATCCCTGAAAGTTGGGAATCAAGTAGATAAGGTTGTTAAGAAGGCATATGGTGTCTTGGCGTTTATTGGTAGGGGGATTGAATTTAGGAGTCGTAGCGTTATGTTGCAACTGTACACAACTCTGGTGCGGCCGCACTTGGAGTACTGTGTGCAGTTCTGGTCCCCACATTACAGGAAGGATGTGGAGGCTTTGGAGAGGGTGCAGAGGAGGTTTACCAGGATGTTGCCTGGTATGGAGGGGAGATCCTATGAGGAGAGGCTGAGGGATTTGGGATTGTTTTCGCTGGAAAGGCGGCGGCTAAGAGGGGATCTTATTGAAACATATAAGATGATTAGAGGTTTAGATAGGGTGGATAGTGATAGCCTTTTTCCTCTGATGGAGAAATCCAGCACGAGGGGGCATGGCTTTAAATTGAGGGGGGGTAGTTATAGAACCGATGTCAGGGGTAGGTTCTTTACCCAGAGGGTGGTGAGGGATTGGAATGCCCTGCCAGCATCAGTAGTAAATGCGCCTAGTTTGGGGGCGTTTAAGAGATCCGTAGATAGGTTCATGGACGAAAAGAAATTGGTTTAGGTTGGAGGGTCACAGTTTTTTTTTACTGGTCGGTGCAACATCGTGGGCCGAAGGGCCTGTTCTGCGCTGTAATGTTCTATGTTCTATGTTCTATGTTCTATGAAATTGAGGATCTGATTAAAATGAAAAGGGAGGCGTACGTTAAGTCCAGGTAACTGAAAACAGATGGAGCTCTGGAGGAATACAGAGAGAGTAGGAAAGAACTCAAACGGGGAGTTAGAAGGGCAAAAGGAGGTCACGAGATGTTCTTGGCAGGCAGGATTAAGGAGAATCCTAAGGCATTCTATTCATACGTTAGGAACAAAAGAGTTGTCAGGGAGAAAATCGGACCTCTCAGGGACAAAGGAGGGGAATTATGCTTAGAACCCAAGGGAATAGGGGAGATCCTAAATGAATACTTTGCATCGGTAATCACGAAGGAGAGGGGAGTGTTAACCGGGAGTGTCTCGGAGGGAGGTGTTGACCCGTTAGAGAAAATCTCCATTACAAGAGAGGAAGTGTTAGGTTTTTTAGGGAACATTAAAACTGACAAAGCCCCAGGGCCTGATGGCATCTATCCTCGACTGCTCAGGGAGACGAGAGATGAAATTGCTGGGCCTCTGACGGAAATCTTTGTTGCTTCTTTGAACACGGGTGAGGTCCCTGAGGATTGGAGGATAGCGAATGTGGTCCCGTTGTTTAAGAAGGGTAGCAGGGATAACCCGGGAAATTATAGGCCGGTGAGCTTGACGTCTGTGGTAGGGAAGTTGTTGGAGAGGATTCTTAGAGACAGGATGTATGTGCATTTAGAACGGAACAATCTCATTAGTGACAGACAGCATGGTTTTGTAAGAGGGAGGTCGTGCCTTACAAATTTGGTGGAGTTTTTTGAGGAAGTGACAAAAACGGTTGATGAAGGAAGGGCCGTGGATGTCGTTTATATGGATTTCAGTAAGGCATTTGACAAAGTCCCACATGGCAGGTTGGTTAAGAAGGTTAAGGCTCATGGGATACAGGGAGAAGTGTCTAGATGGGTGGAGAACTGGCTTGGCCATAGGAGACAGAGGGTAGTGGTCGAAGGGTCTTTTTCCGGCTGGAGGTCTGTGACCAGTGGTGTTCTGCAGGGCTCTGTACTGGGACCTCTGCTATTTGTGATATATATAAATGATTTGGAAGAAGGTGTAACTGGTGTAATCAGCAAGTTTGCGGATGACACGAAGATGGCTGGACTTGCGGATAGCGAAGAGCATTGTCGGGCAATACAGCATGAAATAGATAGGCTGGAAAATTGGGCGGAGAGGTGGCAGATGGAGTTTAATCCGGATAAATGCAAAGTGATGCATTTTGGAAGAAATAATGTAGGGAGGAGTTATACAATAAATGGCATAGTCATCAGGAGTATAGAAACACAGAGGGACCGAGGTGTGCAAGTCCACAAATCCTTGAAGGTGGCAACACAGGTGGAGAAGGTGGTGAAGAAGGCATATGGTATGCTTGCCTTTATAGGACGGGGTATAGAGTATAAAAGCTGGAGTCTGATGATGCAGCTGTATAGAACGCTGGTTAGGCCACATTTGGAGTACTGCGTCCAGTTCTGGTCGCTGCACTACCAGAAGGACGTGGAGGCATTAGAGAGAGTGCAGAGAAGGTTTACCAGGATGTTGCCTGGTATGGAGGGTCTTAGCTATGAGGAGAGATTGGGTAGACTGGGGTTGTTCTCCTTGGAAAGATGGAGAATGAGGGGAGATCTAATAGAGGTGTACAAGATTATGAAGGGTATCGATAGGGTGAACAATGGAAAGCCTTTTCCCAGGTCGGAGGTGACGATCACGAGGGGTCACGGGCTCAAGCTGAGAGGGGCGAAGTATAACTCAGATATTAGAGGGATGTTTTTTACACAGAGGATGGTGGGGGCCTGGAATGCGCTGCCAAGTAGGGTGGTGGAGGCAGGCACGCTGACATAGTTTAAAACTTACCTGGATAGTCACATGAGCAGCCTGGGAATGGAGGGATACAAACGATTGGTCTAGTTAGACCAAGGGGCAGCACAGGCTTGGAGGGCCGAAGGGCCTGTTTCCTGTGGTGTACTGTTCTTTGTTCTTTGTGTGTGTGATTGTGCTTGTTATCTGTGTGTGAATGAGCCTGTTATCTGTGTGTGTGTGAATGTGCCTGTTATCTGTGTGTGTATGTGCCTGTTATATGTGTTTGTGTGTGAATGTGTCTGTTATCTCTGTGTGTGGGAGTGTGTGTGTCTGTAATCTGGGTGCCTACCGGTGAATGTATCTGCTATGTGTGTGTGTGAATGTGCCTGTTATCTGTGTGTGTGTGTGGATGTGCCAGTTACCTGTGTGTGTGTGTGAATGTGCCTGTTATCTGTGTGTGTGTGTGAATGTGCCTGTTATCTGTGTGTGTGTGAATGCGTCTGTTATCTGTGTGTGTGTGTGTGTGTGTGTGTGAATGTGGCTGTTATCTGTATGTCTGTGTGTGTGAATATGTTTTTTATACGTGTGTGTGTGTTTGTGTGAATGCGCCTGTGATATGTGCGTGTGTGTGAGTGAGTGTGTGAAAGTGTCTGTAATCGGTTTGTGTGTGTGTGAATGTCTTTGTTATCTGTGTGTGCGGGTATGTGTGTGAGACTGCGTGTGAGTGTGTGTCTGTAATCTGTGTGAGTGTGTGTAGGTGTGATTGTGCGTGTGTGAGTTTGTGTCTGTAATCAGTGTGTGTGTCTGTAATCTGTGTGTGTGTGCGTGTGTGAGTTTGTGTATGTCATCAGTGTGTGTGTGTGAATGTGCTCGTTATCTGTGCATGAATGAGCCTGTTATCTGTGTGTGTGTTTGTGTTTGTGTGTATGTCTGTTATCTGTGTGTGTGTGAATGTCTGTTATCTGTGTGTGTGTGTGTGTGTGTGTGTGAGTGAATGTGCCCTTTATCTATGTGTGTGTGTGTGTGTGTGTGTGTGTGTGCGTGCGTGCGTGTAATCTGGGTGTCTACCGGTGAATGTATCTGCTATGTGTGTGTGTGAATGTGGCTGTTATCTGCGTGTGTGTGAATTTGCCTGCTATCTGTATGTGTGCGTGAATGTGTGTGAATGTGACTGTTATCTGTGAGTTTGTGAATGTGCGTGTTATCTGTGTGTGTAGCTGTGTCGTTTATCAGTATGTATGTGAATGTGTCTGTAATGTGTGTGTGTGTAAATGTGCTTGTGTCTGTGTGTGTGTGAATGTGTGTGAATGTCCCTGTTATCTGGGTATATGTGTATGTGAATCTGTCTGTTATAGGTGTGTGTGTGAATGTGTCTGTTATCTGTCTGTGTGTGTGTGAATGTGTCTGTTATGGTGTGTGTGTGTGTGTGTGTGTGTGTGTGAATGTGCATGTTATCTGTGTGTGCGTGTGTGTGTGTGTAAATTTGCCTGCTATCTGTATGTGTCCGTGAATGTGCTTGAATGTGCCTGTTATCTGTGTGTGTGTGTGTGTGTGTGTGAATGTGCTTGTTATCTGTGTGTGCGTGTGTGAGTGTGAATTTGCCTGCCAACTGTATGTGTGCGCGAATGTGTGTGAATGTGCCTGTTATCTGTGAGTGTGTGAATGTGCCTGTTATCTGTATGTATGTGAACGTGTCTGTAATGTGTGTGTGTGTGTGAATTTCCTTGTATCTGTGTGTGTGTGAATGTGCCTGTTATCTGTGTGAATGTGTCAGAAATCTGTGTGTGTGTGTGTGAATGTGCCTGTTATCTGTGTGAATGTGTCTGTAATCTTTCTGTGTGTGTGAATGTGCCTGTTATTGTGTGTGTGTGTGTGTTTATGTGTCTGTATTCCGGGTGTCTCTCCATGAATGTATCTGCTATGTGTGTGTGAATGTGCCTGTTATCTGTGTGTGTGTGTGAATGTGTCTGTTATTGTGTGTGTGTGTGTGTGTGTGAGGAGGTGCTTGTTATCTGTGTGTCTGTGTCTGTGTGTGAGTGTGTGTGTGCGTGTGTGAATGTGCTTGTGATCTGTGTGTGAATGTGCCGGTTTTCTGTCTATGTGTGTGTGTGTGTGAATCTGTCTGTTACCAGTGTGTGTGAATGTGTTTGTTATCCGTGTGTGTGTGAATGTGTCTGTTGTCTGTGTTAATGTCTGTTATCTGTGTGTGTGTGAATGTGTCTGTTATCTGTGTGTGTGTGTGAATGTGTCTGTTATCTGTGTTTGTGTATGTCTGTTATCTGTGCGTGTGTGTGCGTGTGTGTGTGTGTATGAATACGCTTGTTATCTGTGTGTGTGTGAATGTGTGTGTGAATATCTCTGTTATCTGTGTGGGAGAGTGTGTATGTATGTGTCTGTTATCTCTGTGTGTGTGTTTGTGTGAATGCACCTGTTATCTGTGTTGTGTGAATGTGTCTGAAACCTGTGTGTGTTTGTGTGTGTGTGTGAATGTGCCTGTTATCAGTGTGTGTGTGTGTGTTTGTGTGTGTCTGTAATCCGGGTGTTTCTCCGTGAATGTATCTGCTATGTGTGTGTGTGAATGTGCCTGTTATCTGTGTGTGTGTGAATGTGCCTGTTATCTGTGTGTGTGTGAATGTGTCTGTTATCTCTGTGTGTGTGTGAACGTGCTCGTTATCTGTGTGTGTGAAGGTGCTTGTTATCTGTGTGTGTGTGAATGTGTCTGTTATCTGTGTGTGTGTGAATGTGCCTGTTATCTGTGTGTGTGTGAATGTGTCTGTTATCTCTGTGTGTGTGTGAACGTGCTCGTTATCTGTGTGTGTGAAGGTGCTTGTTATCTGTGTATGTGTGTGTGTGAATGTGCCTGTTATCGGTGTGTGTGTCTGTGTGTATGTCTGTTATATGTGTGTGTGTGAATGTGTCTGTTATCTGTGTTTGTGTATGTCTGTTATCTGTGCATGTGTGCGTGTGTGAGTATGAATGAATACAGCACAGGAACAGGCCCTTCGGCCCTCCAAGCCCGCACCGCTCCCCGGTCCAGGATTGAATCCTGAATCCAGGATCCCCGCCCAATTTTCCAGTCTATCTACATCCTAATATCCTATCCACCGAGCTGTCCCTCACAGCTACGATGCTTTGTTCATTACAACCTATTAACTCACCCCCACCCCCCCATTCCAGACCATGTGATCTCCAGGGAGAGGCGAAAACACAGAGTGAAAACCCCAGGGCCAATATGGGGAAAAAAAAAATCTGGGTAATTCCTCTCCGACCCCCTGAGTCGATCGAAACGAGTCCAGGAGATCACACTGGCCCTGATCAGAAATTGCTTCCCAACCCTATTCATTTCCACTTCTGCTTTACGAACACCATCTGAATTCCCTGCCCCCGAGACAGGTTCCCAACTATCCGCAGTCTCGCTCTGTACTGGCACCAGCAAGATGATCATAGAATGAAGCCTTGAAATGAGAAACAAAGAACAATTAGCCCACGCCGCTCCCTGGTCCAAACTAGACCACTCTTTTGTATCCCTCCATTCCCACTCCGTTCATATAGCTGTCTAGATAAGTCTTAAACGTTCCCAGTGTGTCCGCCTCCACCACCTTGCCCGGCAACACATTCCAGGCCCCCACGACCATCTGTGTAAAATATGTCCTTCTGATATCTGTGTTAAACCTCCCCCCCTTCACCTTGAACCTATGACCCCTCGTGAACGTCACCACCGACCCGGGGAAAAGCTTCCCACCGTTCGTGTGTGTGTGAATGTGCCTGTTGTCTCTGTGTGTGTACGTGTGTGTGTGTGTGTGTCTGCGATTGTGTTTGACTGTGTGTGTGTGTGTGTAATCTGAGTGTCTACCGGTGAATGTATCTGCTATGTGTGTGTGTGAATGTGCCTGTTATCTGTGTGTGTGTGAATGTGCCTGTTATTTCTGTGTGTGTGAATGTGCCTGTTATCTGTCTGAATGTGTCTGTTATCTGTATGTGTGTGTGTGTTTGTGTGTCTGTAATCCGGGTGTCTCTCTGTGAATGTATCTGCTATGTGTGTGTGTGTGTGAATGTGCCTGTTATCTGTGTGTGTGAATATGCCAGGTATCTGTCTGTTAGCTTTGTGTGTGTGTGAATGTGCCTGTTATCTGTGTGTGTGTGTGTGTGAATGTGCCCGTTATCTGTGTGTGTGTGTGTGAATGTGCCTGTTATCTGTGTGTGTGTGTGTGAATGTGCCTGTTATCTGTGTGTGTGTGTGTGTGAATGTGCCTGTTATCTGTGTGTGTGTGTGTGAATGTGCCTGTTATCTGTGTGTGTGTGTGTGAATGTGCCTGTTATCTGTGTGTGTGTGTGTGAATGGGCCTGTTATCTGTGTGTGTGTGTGTGAATGTGCCTGTTATCTGCGTGTGTGAATGTGTCTGTTGTCTGTGTGTGTGTGCGAATGTGTCTGTTATCTGTGTGTCTGTGTGTGTGAATGTGTCTGTTATATGTGTGTGTGTGTTTGTGTGAATGCGCCTGTGATATGTGTGTGTGTGATTGTGTGCATGAATGTCTTTGTTAACTGTGTGTGTGTGTGAGACTGCGTGTGAGTGTGTGTCTGTAATCAGTGTGTGTGTCTGTAATCTGTGTGTGTGTGAGTGTGTATGAGTTTGTGTATGTCATCAGTGTGTGTGTCTGTGATCAGTGTGTGTGTGTGTGAAAGTGCTCGTTATCTGTCTGTTATCCGTGTGTGTGAATCTGCTTGTTATCTGTGTGTGAATGAGCCTGTTATCTGTGTGTGTGTGTGTGTGCGTAATCCGGGTGTCTACCGGTGAATGTATCTGCTATGTATGTGTGTGAATGTGCCTGTTATCTGTGTGTGCGTGTGTGTATGCCTGCGAGTGTGTTTGAGTGTGTGTGTGTGTGAATCTGTCTGAAATCAGTGTGTGTGTGTGAGAGTGTGTATGTGAGTGTTTGTGTGAGTGTGGTTTTTATCTGTGTGTGTGTCTGTAATCTGGGTGTGTCTACATGAATGTTACTGCTATGTGTGTGTGTGAATGTGTTTGTTATCTGTGTGTGTGAATGTGTCTGTTATCTGTTGTGTGTGTGTGTGTGTGTGTGTGAATGTATCTGTTATCTGTGTGTGTGTGTGTGATTGTGTGTGTGTGCGTGTGTGTCTGTAATCTGTGTGTGTGTGTGATTGTGCGTGTGTGTGTGTCTGTAATCAGTGTATATGTCTGTAATCTGTGTGTCTGTGAGTGTGTGTGAGTTTGTGTCTGTAATCAGTGTGTGTGTGTCTCTAATCAATGTGTGTGTGTGTTAGTGTGTTTGTGTGTGTGTGTGAATGTGCTTTGCATCTGTGTGTGTGGGTGTGTGTGTTTGTAATCTGGGTGCGTCACCATGAATGTTACTGCTACATGTGTGTGTGAATGTGTATGTTGTCTGTGTGTGTGTGAATGTGCTTGATATCTGTGTGTGTGCGTGACTGCGAGTGTGTGTGAAAGTGTCTGTTCTCTGTGTGTGTCTGTCTGCATGTGTGTGTGTGTGTGTGTGTGAAAGTGTCTGTTATCTGGTGTGTGTGTGTGTGTGTGTGAATGTGCCTGTTATCTGTGTGGGTGTGAATGTGTCTGTTATCTGTGTGAGTGTGTGTGTGTGAATGTATCTGTTATCTGTGTGTGTGTGTGTGTGTGTGTGATTGTGTGTGTGTGCGTGTATGTCTGTAATCTGTGTGTGTGTGTGTGTGTGTGTGTGAATGTGTCTGTTATCTGTGTGTGTGTGAATGTGCCTGTTATCTGTGTGTGTGTGTGTGTGTGTATGTGTGTGTGTTTAAATGTGCTTGTTATCTGTGTCGATGTGAATGTGTCTGTAATCTGTGTGCATGTGGATGTGCTGGTATCTGTGTGTGTGTGTGAATGTGCCTGTTATCTGTGTGTGTGTGTGAATGTGACTGTTATCTGTGTATGTGTGTGTGTGAATGTGGTGATAGCTGTGTGTGTGTGAATGTGCCTGTTATCTGAGTGTGTGTGTGTGAATTTGTCTGTTATCTGTACTTGTGTGTGTGTATGTGTGAGTGTGTGTGTGTGAATGTATCTGTTATCTGTGTGTGTGTGAATGTATCTGTTATCTGTGTGTGTGTGAATGTGTCTGTTATTTGTGTGTGGATGTGAATGTGCCTGTACCTGTGTGTGTGTGAATGTGTTTGTTATCTGTGTGTGTGTGTGTGTGTGTGAGTGTGTCTGTTATCTGTGTGTGTGTGTGTGATTGTACGTGTGTGTGTGTCTGTAATCAGTGTGTGTGTGTCTCTCATTAATGTGTGTGTGTGTTAGTGTGTTTGTGTGTGTGTGTGAATGTGCTTTGCATCTGTGTGTGTGGGTGTGTGTTTGTAATCTGGGTGTGTCACCATGAACGTTACTGCTACATGTGTGTGTGAATGTGTATGTTGTCTGTGTGTGTGTGAATGTGCTTGATATCTGCGTGTGTGTGCGTGACTGCGAGTGTGTGTGAAAGTGTCTGTTCTCTGTGTGTGTCTGTCTGCATGTGTGTGTGTGTGTGTGAATGTGTCTGTTATCTGTGTGTGTGAATGTGCCTGTTATCTGTGTGTGTGTGTGTGTGTGTGTGTGTTTAAATGTGCTTGTTATCTGTGTCGATGTGAATGAGTCTGTAATCTGTATGCACGTGGATGTGCTGGTATCTGTGTGTGTGTGTGAATGTGCCTGTTATCTGTGTGTGTGTGTGAATGTGACTGTTATCTGTGTATGTGTGTGTGTGAATGTGGTGTTAGCTGTGTGTGTGTGAATGTGCCTGTTATCTGTGTGTGTATGTGAATGTGTCTGTTATCTGTACTTGTGTGTGTGTGTGTGTGAATGTGTCTGTCATCTGTGTGTGTGTGAATGTATCTGTTATCTGTGTGTGTGTGAATGTGTCTGTTATTTGTGTGTGGATGTGAATGTGCCTGTACCTGTGTGTGTGAATGTGCCTGTTATCTGTGTGTGTGTGTGTGATTGTGCGTGTGTGTGTGTCTGTAATCTGTGTGTGTGTGTGATTGTGCGGTTGTGTGTGTCTGTAATCAGTGTGTATGTCTGTAATCTGTGTGTGTGTGAGTGTGTGTGAGTTTGTGTCTGTAATCAGTGTGTGTGTGTCTGTAATCAGTGTGTGTGTGTGTGTGTTTGTGTGTGTGAATGTGCTTTGTATCTGTGTGTGTGTGTCTGTCTTTGTAATCTGGGTGTGTCGCCATGAATGTTACTGCTACGTGTGTGTGTGAATTTGTATGTTGTCTGTGTGTGTGTGAATGTGCTTGATATCTGTGTGTGTGTGTGAATGTGTCTGTTATCCGTGTGTGTGAATGTGCTTGTTATGTGTGTGTGAATGAGAATGTTGTATGTGTGTGTGAATGTGTCTGCAATCTGTGTGTGTTTGTATGTGTGTGTGAATGTGCCTGTTACCAGTGTGTGTGTGTGTCTGTAATCTGGGTGTCGCTCCGTGAATGTATCTGCTATGTGTGTGTGTGTGAATGTGTCTGTTATCGGTGTGTGTGTCTGTGTGTGTCTGTTATATGTGTGTGTGTGTGAATGTGCCTGTTATTTGTGTGTGTGTATGTCTGTTATCTGTGCGTGTGTGCGTGTGTGAGTATGAATGAATACAGCACAGGAACAGGCCCTTCGGCCCTCCAAGCCCGCACCGCTCCCCGGTCCAGGATTGAATCCTGAATCCAGGATCCCCGCCCAATTTTCCAGTCTATCTACATCCTAATATCCTATCCACCGAGCTGTCCCTCACAGCTACGATGCTTTGTTCATCACAACCTATTAACTCACCCCCACCCCCCCATTCCAGACCATGTGATCTCCAGGGAGAGGCGAAAACCCAGAGTGAAAAACCCCAGGGCCAATATGGGGAAAAAAAAAAATCTGGGAAATTCCTCTCCGACCCCCTGTGGCGATCGAAACGAGTCCAGGAGATCACAATGGCCCTGATCAGAAAATGCTTCCCAACCCTATTCATTTCCACTTCTGCTTTACGAACACCATCTGAATTCCCTGCCCCCAAGACAGGTTCCCAACTATCCGCAGTCTCGCTCTGTACTGGCACCAGCAAGATGATCATAGAATGAAGCCTTGAAACGAGAAACAAAGAACAATTAGCCCGCGCCGCTCCCTGGTCCAAACTAGACCACTCTTTTGTATCCCTCCATTCCCACTCCGTTCATATAGCTGTCTAGATAAGTCTTAAACGTTCCCAGTGTGTCCGCCTCCACCACCTTGCCAGGCAACACATTCCAGGCCCCCACGACCCTCTGTGTAAAATATGTCCTTCTGATATCTGTGTTAAACCTCCCCCCCTTCACCTTGAACCTATGACCCCTCGTGAACGTCACCACCGACCCGGGGAAAAGCTTCCCACCGTTCGTGTGTGTGTGAATGTGCCTGTTGTCTGTGTGTGTGTATGTGTGTGTGTGTGTGCCTGCGAGTGTGTTTGATTGTGTGTGTGTGTGTGTGTGTGTGTGTGTGTGTGTGTGTGTAATCTGGGTGTCTACCGGTGAATGTATCTGCTATGTGTGTGTGTGAATGTGCCTGTTATCTGTGTGTGTGTGAATGTGCCTGTTATCTCTGTGTGTGTGAATGTGCCTGTTATCTGTTTGAATGTGTCTGTTATCTGTATGTGTGTGTGTGTTTGTGTGTCTGTAATCCGGGTGTCTCTCTGTGAATGTATCTGCTATGTGTGTGTGTGTGTGAATGTGCCTGTTATCTGTGTGTGTGAATATGCCGGGTATCTGTCTGTTAGCTTTGTGTGTGTGTGAATGTGTCTGTTAGCTGAGTGTGTGTGTGAATGTGCCTGTTATCTGTGTGTGTGTGTGTGAATGGGCCTGTTATCTGTGTGTGTGTGTGAATGTGCCTGTTATCTGTGTGTGTGCGAATGTGTCTGTTATCTGTGTGTCTGTGTGTGTGAATGTGTCTGTTATATGTGTGTGTGTGTTTGTGTGAATGCGCCTGTGATATGTGTGTGTGTGTGATTGTGTGCATGAATGTCTTTGTTCACTGTGTGTGTGTGTGTGAGACTGCGTGTGAGTGTGTGTCTGTAATCTGTGTGTGTGTGTGATTGTGCGTGTGTGAGTTTGTGTCTGTAATCAGTGTGTGTGTCTGTAACCTGTGTGTGTGTGAGTGTGTGTGAGTTTGTGTATGTCATCAGTGTGTGTGTCTGTGATCAGTGTGTGTGTGAAAGTGCTCGTTATCTGTCTGTTATCCGTGTGTGTGAATGTGCTTGTTATCTGTGTGTGAATGAGCCTGTTATCTGTGTGTGTGTGTGTGTGTGTGCGTGTGTGTGCGTAATCTGGGTGTCTACCGGTGAATGTATCTGCTATGTATGTCGTGCTATTAATAAGAGATAATATCAGGGTAGTACTGAGGGATGACATAGGCTCTGAGGAACAAAACGTGGAATCATTATGGGTAGAGATGAGGAATAGTAGAGGGAGAAAGACACTAGTAGGTGTGGTATATAGGCCCCCAAATAATAATGTTGAGGTAGGGAGGGCTATAAACAAGCAGATAAGGGATGCGTGTAAAAACGGAACGGCAATAATCATGGGGGACTTCAACATGCACATTGACTGGCAGACTCAAGTCGGTAAGGGTGGAATGGAGGAAGAGTTCTTAGAATGCTGTCGGGATAGTTTCCTTGAACAGCATGTTACGGAACCGACGAGGGAACGAGCTATTTTGGATCTGGTATTGTGTAACGAGGTAGGTAGAGTTAAGGATCTTATTGTGAAGGACCCTCTTGGGTCTAGTGACCACAATATGGTCGAATTCCTGATTCAGATGGAAGAGGAGAAAGTTTGGTCCCAAACCAGTGTCCTCTGTTTGAACAGAGGGAAATATGATTGGATGAGGGATGAATTGGCTAAGGTAGACTGGGAGAGCAGGCTGGCGGGTAGGATAGCTGAGGAACAGTGGAGGATTTTTAAGGAGATCCTTTTCAGTTCTCAGCAAAAATATATTCCAGCAAAAAACAAGGATTGTAAGAAAAGGGAGAACCAGCCGTGGATAACGAAGGAAATAAAGGAGAGTATTAAAATAAAAACAGCTGCGTACAGAGTGGCCAAAAATAGTGGAGAAACAAGTGATTGGGAAAAATTTAAGAAACAACAAAGAGAGACTAAGAAAGCGATAAAGAAAGGAAGGATAGACTATGAAGCTAGGCGAGCAATTAATATAAAAAATGATAGTAAAAGTTTTTATAAATATATAAAAAGGAATAGAGTGGCTAGAGTGAATGTTGGACCCTTGGAGGACGAGAGGGGGGAGTTAATAGTGGGAAATTAGGATATGGCTGAGTCTTTAAATAAGTTTTTCGTGTCGGTCTTCACGGTGGAGGACACAAATAGTTTGCCAAATATTAACGATAGAGGGTTGGCAGCAGGAGAAATACTTAATACAATTAATGTTACCAGAGAGGCAGTGCTGGGTAGACTAATGGGACTGAAGGTGGACAAGTCCCCGGGTCCGGATGGAATGCATCCCAGGGTATTGAAAGAAATGTCAGAGGTAATAGTGGATGCGTTAGGTATTATTTATCAAAACTCGTTGCATTCTGGGGTAGTACCGGTTGATTGGAAAACGGCTAATGTTACGCCGCTGTTTAAAAAAGGAAGGAGACAAAAGGCGGGTAACTATAGGCTTAACGTCTGTAGTAGGGAAAATGCTGGAATCCATTATTAAAGAGGAGATAGCAGGGCATCTGGATAGAAATGGTTCGATCAATCAGACGCAGCATGGATTCATGAGGGGAAAGTCGTGCTTGACGAACATGTTGGATTTTTATGAAGATGTGACTAGGGCGGTTGATGGAGGAGAACTGGTGGATGCGGTGTTTTTGGATTTCCAAAAGGCGTTTGATAAGGTGCCCCATAAAAGGCTGCTGAAGAAGATTAGGGCACACAGAGTTGGGGGTAGTGTGTTAAAGTGGATTGGGGACTGGCTATCCGACAGGAAGCAAAGAGTCGGAATAAATGGGTGTTTTTCCGGTTGGAGGAAGGTAACTAGTGGCGTGCCGCAGGGATCGGTACTCGGGCCGCAACTGTTTACCATTTATATAGATGATCTGGAGGAGGGGACGGAGTGTAGGGTAACGAAGTTTGCAGACGACACAAAGATAAGTGGAAAAGTGAATCGTGTGGAGGACGGAGAAGATCTGCAGAGAGATTTGGACAGGCTGAGTGAGTGAGTGGGCGAGGATATGGCAAATGGAGTATAACGTTGATAAATGCGAGGTTATACACTTTGGAGGAAATAATAACAAATGGGATTACTATCTCAATGGAAGCAAATTAAAACATGCTACCGTGCAAAGGGACCTGGGGGTCCTTGTGCATGAGACGCAAAAGCCCAGTCTGCAGGTACAACAGGTGATCAAGAAGGCAAATGGGATGTTGGCCTATATTGCGAGGGGGATAGAATATAAAAGCAGGGATGTCTTGATGCACCTGTACAGGGCATTGGTGAGGCCGCAGCTGGAATACTGTGTGCAGTATTGGTCCCCTTATATGAGGAAGGATATATTGGCATTGGAGGGAGTGCAGAGAAGGTTCACCAGGTTGATACCGGAGATGAGGGGTCTGGATTATGAGGAGAGGCTGAGGAGATTGGGTTTGTACTCGTTGGAGTTTAGAAGGATGAGGGGGGATCTTATGGAGACTTATAAGATAATGCGGGGGCTGGATAGGGTGGAGGCGGAGAGATTCTTTCCACTTAGTAAGGAAGTTAAAACTAGAGGACACAGCCTCAAAATAAAGGGGGGTCGGTTTAAGACAGAGTTGAGGAGGAACTTCTTCTCCCAGAGGGTGGTGAATCTCTGGAATTCTCTGCCCACTGAGGTGGTGGAGGCTACCTCGCTGAATATGTTTAAAGCGCGGATGGATGGATTCCTGATCGGTAAGGGAATTAAGGGTTATGGGGATCAGGCGGGTAAGTGGTACTGATCCACGTCAGATCAGCCATGATCTTATTGAATGGCGGGGCAGGCTCGAGGGGCTAGATGGCCTACTCCTGCTCCTATTTCGTATGTTCTATGTTCTATTCACACACACACACACACACAGACACAGAAAACAGACACATTCGTACACACACAGATTACAGACATATTCACATCGACACAGATAACAAGCATATTTACACACACACATACACACACACACTGATAACAGACACATTCACACACACACACACACACACACAAGGATAACAGGCACATTCACACACACACAGGTAACAGACACATTCACACAATCACACGCACACACACACACACACACACACATATCACTGGCACATTCACACACCCACACACACACAAACAGAAAATAGGCATATTCACACACACACATTGCAGACACATTCACATACATACAGATAACAGACAGATTCACACACACACACATCACAGGCACAATCACACACACACACACACAGATAACAGGCACATTCACACACACACACACATACACACACAGATTGCAGACACACATATAACATTCTCATTCACACACAGATAACAAGCACATTCACACACATGGATAACAGACACATTCACACACGGATAACAAGCACATTCACACACACACAGATACAAAGCACATTCACACACTAACACAAACACACTAACACACTAACACACACACACACACTGAATACAGACACACACACACTGATTACAGACACAAAATCACACACACTCACACACACACAAGATTACAGACATACACACTGATTACAGACACACACACGCACAATCACACACACACACAGACACACAGATAACAGACACATTCACACACACACAGATAACAGGCACGCACACACAGAACAAACACATTCACACACACACACACACAGACACAGAAAACAGACACATTCGCACACACACAGATTACAGACATATTCACATCGACACAGATAACAAGCATATTTACACACACACATACACACACACAGAAAACAGACACATTCACACACACACACAAGGATAAAAAGCACATTCACACACACACAGGTAACAGACACATTCACACGCACACACGCACACACACACACACACACACATATCACAGGCACATTCACGCACCCACACACACACAAACAGAAAATAGGCATATTCACACACACACCCACATTGCAGACACATTCACATACATACAGATAACAGACAGATTCACACACACACACATCACAGGCACATTCACACACACACGCACTCGCAGTCACGCACACACACACACACAGATAACAGGCACATTCACAGGCACACACACACACACACACACATATCACAGGCACATTCTCACACACACACACACAAACAGAAAATAGGCATATTCACACACACACACACATTGCAGACACATTCACATACATACAGATAACAGGCACATTCAGACACACACACACACACACAAAGACACGCACGCACGCTCAGATAGCAGACATACACAAACAGAGATAACAGACACATTCACATAAACACCCACACAGACAACGGACACATTCACACACACACCGATAACAGTCAGATTCACACACACACACGCACGCACAGATAACAAGCACCTTCACACACACACACACACACACAGATAACAGACACATTCACACACACACATAGCAGATACATTCACAGAGAGACACCCAGATTACAGACCCACACACACACTCACACACACAATGATAACAGGCACATTCACACACACACACATACACACACAGATTACAGACACACACACACTGATTACAGACACAAACTCACACACACTCACACACACAAGATTACAGACATACACACTGATTATAGACACACACACGCACAATCACACAGACACCCACACACAGATTACAGACACACACCCACACACGCACAATCACACACACACACACAGATAACAGGCACATTCACACACACACAGGTAACAGACACATTCACACACCCACATACACACGCACTCGCAGTCACACAGACACACACACAGATAACAGGCACGTTCACACGCACACACATATCACAGGCACATTCACACCCACACACACACACACAGAGAAAATAGGCATAGTCACACACACACACACACACATTGCAGACACATTCACATACATAATATATCAGACAGATTCACACACACACATCACAGGCACATTCAAACACACACACAGATAACAGGCACATTCACACACACGCACACACACACGCACGCACAGATAATAGACATACACAAACAGAGATAACAGACACATTCACATAAACACCCACACAGACAACGGACACATTCACACACACACAGATAACAGGCACATTCACACACACACAGAGAACGGACACATTCACACACACACACACACACACGGAAAACAGACACATTCACACACACACTGATAACAGTCAGATTCACACACACACGCACACACAGATAACAAGCACCTTCACACACACACACACACACACACACACACACACAGATAACAGACACATTCACACACACACATAGCAGATACATTCACAGAGAGACACCCAGATTACAGACCCACACACACACACACTCACACACACAATGATAACAGGCACATTCACACACACACACATACACGCACAGATTACAGACACACACACACTGATTACAGACACAAACTCACACACACTCACACACACAAGATTACAGACATACACACTGATTACAGACACACACACACACAATCACACACACACACACAGATTACAGACACACACTCACACACGCACAATCACACACACACACACACACAGATAACAGACACATTCACACACACACAGATAACAGACACTTTCACACACACACACACACACAAGGATAACAGGCACATTCACACACACACAGATAACGGACACATTCACACACACAAAGATAACATAAGAACATAAGAACATAAGAAATAGGAGCAGGAGTAGGCCATCTAGCCCCTCGAGCCTGCCCCGCCATTCAATAAGATCATGGCTGATCTGACGTGGATCAGTACCACTTACCCGCCTGATCCCCATAACCCTTAATTCCCTTACCGATCAGGAATCCATCCATCCGCGCTTTAAACATATTCAGCGAGGTAGCCTCCACCACCTCAGTGGGCAGAGAATTCCAGAGATTCACCACCCTCTGGGAGAAGAAGTTCCTCCTCAACTCTGTCTTAAACCGACCCCCCTTTATTTTGAGGCTGTGTCCTCTAGTTTTAACTTCCTTACTAAGTGGAAAGAATCTCTCCGCCTCCACCCTATCCAGCCCCCGCATTATCTTACAAGTCTCCATAAGATCCCCCCTCATCCTTCTAAACTCCAACGAGTACAATCCCAATCTCCTCAGCCTCTCCTCATAATCCAAACCCCGCATCTCCGGTGTCAACCTGGTGAACCTTCTCTGCACTCCCTCCAATGCCAATATATCCTTCCTCATATAAGGGGACCAATACTGCACACAGTATTCCAGCTGCGGCCTCACCAATGCCCTGTACAGGCGCATCAAGACATCCCTGCTTTTATATTCTATCCCCCTCGCAATATAGGCCAACATCCCATTTGCCTTCTTGATCACCTGTTGTACCTGCAGACTGGGCTTTTGCGTCTCATGCACAAGGACCCCCAGGTCCCTTTGCACGGTAGCATGTTTTAATTTGTTTCCAAGTGCGTGTGTGTGTGAATGTGCCTGTGATGTGTGTGTGTGTGAATCTGTCTGTTATCTGTATGTATGTGAATGTGTCTGCAATGTGTGTGTGTGAATATGCCTATTTTCTGTTTGTGTGTGTGTGGGTGTGTGAATGTGCCTGTGATATGTGTGTGTGTGTGTGCGTGCGTGTGAATGTGCCTGTTATCTGTGTGTGTGTGTGCGTGACTGCGAGTGCGTGTGTGTGTGAATGTGCCTGTGATGTGTGTGTGTGTGAATGTGCCTGTTATCTGTGTGTGTGTGTGCGTGACTGCGAGTGCGTGTGTGTGTGAATGTGCCTGTGATGTGTGTGTGTGTGAATGTGCCTGTTATCTGTGTGTGTGTGAATGTGCCTGTGATGTGTGTGTGTGTGAATGTGCCTGTTATCTGTGTGTGTGTGTGCGTGACTGCGAGTGCGTGTGTGTGTGAATGTGCCTGTGATGTGTGTGTGTGTGAAGCTGTCTGTTATCTGTATGTATGTGAATGTGTCTGCAATGTGGGTGTGTGTGTGAATATGCCTATTTTCTGTTTGTGTGTGTGTGGGTGTGTGAATGTGCCTGTGATATGTGTGTGTGTGTGTGTGTGTGAATGTGTCTGTTACCTGTGTGTGTGTGAATGTGTGTGTGTGAATGTGCTTTTTATCCTTGTGTGTGTGTGTGTGAATGTGTCTGTTATCTGTGTGTGTGTATGTGTGTGTGTAAATATGCTTGTTATCTGTGTCGATGTGAATATGTCTGTAATCTGTGTGTGTACGAATGTGTCTGTTTTCTGTGTCTGTGTGTGTGTGTGTGAATGTGTTTGTTCTGTGTGTGTGTGTGTGTGTGTGATTGTGCGTGTGTGTGTCTGTAATCAGTGTGTATGTCTGTAATCTTGTGTGTGTGAGTGTGTGTGATTTTGTGTCTGTAATCAGTGTGTGTGTGTCTGTAATCAGTGTGTGTGTGTGTGTTAGTGTGTTTGTGTTAGTGTGTGAATGTGCTTTGTATCTGTGTGTGCGTGTGTGTGTTTGTAATCTGGGTGTGTCGCCATGAATGTTACTGCTATGTGTGTGTGTGAATGTGTATGTTGTCTGTGTGTGTGTGAATGTGCTTGTTATCCGTGTGTGAATGTGTCTGTTATCCATGTGTGTGAATGTGCTTGTTATCTGTGTGTGAATGAGAATGTTATATGTGTGTCTGCAATCTGTGTGTGTATGTGTGTGTGTGTGTGAATGTGCCTGTTATCTGTGTGTGTGTGTGATTGTGCCTGTGATGTGTGTGTGTGTGAATCTGTCTGTTATCTGTATGTATGTGAATGTGTCTGCAATGTGTGTGTGTGTGTGAATATGCCTATTTTCTGTTTGTGTGTGTGTGGGTGTGTGAATGTGCCTGTGATATGTGTGTGTGTGTGTGTGTGCGTGTGATTGTGTGAATGTGTCTGTTACCTGTGTGTGTGTGAATGTGCCTGTTATCCTTATGTGTGTGTGTGTGTGTGTGTGTGAATGTGTCTGTTATCAGTGTGTGTGTGTATGTGTGTGTGTAAATATGCTTGTTATCTGTGTCGATGTGAATATGTCTGTAATCTGTGTGTGTACGAATGTGTCTGTTTTCAGTGTCTGTGTGTGTGTGTGTGTGTGTGAATAGAACATAGAACATACGAAATAGAAGCAGGAGTAGGCCATCTAGCCCCTCGAGCCTGCTCCGCCATTCAATAAGATCATGGCTGATCTGACGTGGATCAGTACCACTTACCCGCCTGATCCCCATAACCCTTAATTCCCTTACCGATCAGGAATCCATCCATCCGCGCTTTAAACATATTCAGCGAGGTAGCCTCCACCACCTCAGTGGGCAGAGAATTCCAGAGATTCACCACCCTCTGGGAGAAAAAGTTCCTCCTCAACTCTGTCTTAAACCGACCCCCCTTTATTTTGAGGCTGTGTCCTCTAGTTTTAACTTCCTTACTAAGTGGAAAGAATCTCTCCGCCTCCACCCTATCCAGCCCCCGCATTATCTTATAAGTCTCCATAAGATCCCCCCTCATCCTTCTAAACTCCAACGAGTACAAACCCAATCTCCTCAGCCTCTCCTCATAATCCAGACCCCTCATCTCCGGTATCAACCTGGTGAACCTTCTCTGCACTCCCTCCAATGCCAATATATCCTTCCTCATATAAGGGGACCAATACTGCACACAGTATTCCAGCTGCGGCCTCACCAATGCCCTGTACAGGTGCATCAAGACATCCCTGCTTTTATATTCTATCCCCCTCGCAATATAGGCCAACATCCCATTTGCCTTCTTGATCACCTGTTGTACCTGCAGACTGGGCTTTTGCGTCTCATGCACAAGGACCCCCAGGTCCCTTTGCACGGTAGCATGTTTTAATTTGTTTCCATTGAGATAGTAATCCCATTTGTTATTATTTCCTCCAAAGTGTATAACCTCGCATTTCTCAACGTTATACTCCATTTGCCATATCCTCGCCCACTCACTCAGCCTGTCCAAATCTCTCTGCAGATCTTCTCCGTCCTCCACACGATTCACTTTTCCACTTATCTTTGTGTCGTCTGCAAACTTCGTTACCCTACACTCCGTCCCCTCCTCCTGATCATCTATATAAATGGTAAACAGTTGCGGCCCGAGTACCGATCCCTGCGGCACGCCACTAGTTACCTTCCTCCAACCGGAAAAACACCCATTTATTCCGACTCTTTGCTTCCTGTCGGATAGCCAGTCCTCAATCCACTTTAACACACTACCCCCAACTCCGTGTGCCCTAATCTTCTTCAGCAGCCTTTTATGGGGCACCTTATCAAACGCCTTTTGGAAATCCAAAAACACCGCATCCACCGGTTCTCCTCCATCAACCGCCCTCGTCACATCTTCATAAAAATCCAACATGTTCGTCAAGCACGACTTTCCCCTCATGAATCCATGCTGCGTCTGATTGATCGAACCATTTCTATCCAGATGCCCTGCTATCTCCTCTTTAATAATAGATTCCAGCATTTTCCCTACTACAGATGTTAAGCTGACCGGCCTATAGTTACCCGCCTTTTGTCTCCTTCCTTTTTTAAACAGCGGCGTAACATTAGCCGTTTTCCAATCAACCAGCACTACCCCAGAATGCAACGAGTTTTGATAAATAATCACTAACGCATCCACTATTACCTCTGACATTTCTTTCAATACCCTGGGATGCATTCCATCCGGACCCGGGGACTTTTCCACCTTCAGTCCCATTAGTCTACCCAGCACTGCCTCTCTGGTAACATTAATCGTATTAAGTATTTCTCCTGCTGCCAACCCTCTATCGTTAATATTTGGCATACTATTTATGTCCTCCACCGTGAAGACCGACACAAAAAACTTATTTAAAGACTCAGCCATATCCTCATTTCCCACTATTAACTCCCCCTTCTCGTCCTCCAAGATTCCAACATTCACTCTAGCCACTCTATTCCTTTTTATATATTTATAAAAACTTTTACTATCATTTTTTATATTAATTGCTAGCCTAGCTTCATAGTCTATCCTTCCTTTCTTTATCGCTTTCTTAGTCTCTCTTTGTTGTTTCTTAAATTTTTCCCAATCACTTGTTTCTCCACTATTTTTGGCCACTCTGTACGCAGCTGTTTTTATTTTAATACTCTCCTTTATTTCCTTCGTTATCCACGGCTGGTTCCCCCTTTTCTTACAATCCTTGTTTTTTGCTGGAATATATTTTTGCTGAGAACTGAAAAGGATCTCCTTAAAAATCCTCCACTGTTCCTCAGCTATCCTACCTGCCAGCCTGCTCTCCCAGTCTACCTTAGCCAATTCATCCCTCATCCTATCATATTTCCCTCTGTTCAAACAGAGGACACTGGTTTGAGACCAAACTTTCTCCTCTTCCATCTGAATCAGAAATTCGACCATATTGTGGTCACTAGACCCAAGAGGGTCCTTCACAATAAGATCCTTAATTCTACCTACCTCGTTACACAATACCAGATCCAAAATAGCTCGTTCCCTCGTCGGTTCCGTAACATGCTGTTCAAGGAAACTATCCCGACAGCATTCTAAGAACTCTTCCTCCATTCCACCCTTACCGACTTGAGTCTGCCAGTCAATGTGCATGTTGAAGTCCCCCATGATTATTGCCATTCTGTTTTTACACGCATCCCTTATCTGCTTGTTTATAGCCCTCCCCACCTCAACATTATTATTTGGGGGCCTATATACCACACCTACTAGTGTCTTTCTCCCTCTACTATTCCTCATCTCTACCCATAACGATTCCACGTTTTGTTCCTCAGAGCCTATGTCATCCCTCAGTACTACCCTGATATTATCTCTTATTAATAGCGCGACCCCACCACCTTTTCCTTCCTGTCTATTCTTCCTAAATGCCTGATACCCCTGGATATTCATCTCCCAGTCCTGGTCACCTTTCAGCCACGTTTCTGTAATGGCCACTAGATCGTACCCACTTGTGCTGATTTGCACCATCAACTCATTCACCTTGTTCCGAATGCTTCGTGCATTCAGGCAAAGTGTCCTTATTCCAGCTTTTATCTGGACCCGCTTTGATGAGTCGCGAACACCCTCTCCCTCTACTCCCTTATCTAAATTACCGCCTTCATTCACTTGCACCCTCTCCTCTACCATTAATTTTGTAATTCCCCTTACCCCTGCATCCTCCCCCCCATCAATTAGTTCCTTGATCCTAGTCAACTCTTCTAGCTCCCCTCCCCCCAACCTATCTAGTTTAAATTCTCCCCAGTAGCCTTAGCCAACCTACCGGCCAGGATATTGGTCCCCCTGTGATTCAAGTCCCACCCGTTTTTCGTATACAGATCACCCCTGCCCCTAAAGAGGTCCCAATGGTCCAGGAACCTGAATCCCTGCCCCCTGCACCAGTCCCTCAGCCACACATTCATCCTCCACCTCACTCCATTCAGGTCGTCGTTGGCCTCTGGTATAGTACCAGAAGATTGGAGGTTAGCGAATGTTGTCCCATTGTTTAAGAAGGGGAACAGAGACTTCCCCGGGAATTATAGACCGGTGAGTCTCACTTCTGTTGTCGGCAAGATGTTGGAAAAAATTATAAGGGATAGGATTTATAGTTATTTGGAGAGTAATGAATTGATAGGTGATAGTCAGCATGGTTTTGTGGCAGGTAGGTCGTGCCTTACTAACCTTATTGAGTTTTTTGAGAAAGTGACCAAGGAGGTGGATGGGGGCAAGGCAGTGGACGTGGTATATATGGATTTTAGTAAGGCGTTTGATAAGGTTCACCATGGTAGGCTTCTGCAGAAAATGCAGATGTATGGGATTGGGGGTGATCTAGGAAATTGGATCAGGAATTGGCTAGCGGATAGGAAACAGAGGGTGGTGGTTGATAGTAAATATTCATCATGGAGTGCGGTTACAAGTGGTGTACCTCAGGGATCTGTTTTGGGGCCACTGCTGTTTGTAATATTTATTAATGATCTGGATGAGGGTATAGTTGGGTGGATTAGCAAATTTGCTGATGACACCAAAGTCGGTGGTGTGGTAGACAGTGAGGAAGGGTGTCGTAGTTTGCAGGAAGACTTAGACAGGTTGCAAAGTTGGGCCGAGAGGTGGCGGATGGAGTTTAATGCGGAGAAGTGTGAGGTAATTCACTTTGGTAGGAATAACAGATGTGTTGAGTATAGGGCTAACGGGAGGACTTTGAATAGTGTGGAGGAGCAGAGGGATCTAGGTGTATGTGTGCATAGATCCCTGAAAGTTGGGAATCAAGTAGATAAGGTTGTTAAGAAGGCATATGGTGTCTTGGCGTTTATTGGTAGGGGGATTGAATTTAGGAGTCGTAGCGTTATGTTGCAACTGTACACAACTCTGGTGCGGCCGCACTTGGAGTACTGTGTGCAGTTCTGGTCCCCACATTACAGGAAGGATGTGGAGGCTTTGGAGAGGGTGCAGAGGAGGTTTACCAGGATGTTGCCTGGTATGGAGGGGAGATCCTATGAGGAGAGGCTGAGGGATTTGGGATTGTTTTCGCTGGAAAGGCGGCGGCTAAGAGGGGATCTTATTGAAACATATAAGATGATTAGAGGTTTAGATAGGGTGGATAGTGATAGCCTTTTTCCTCTGATGGAGAAATCCAGCACGAGGGGGCATGGCTTTAAATTGAGGGGGGGTAGTTATAGAACCGATGTCAGGGGTAGGTTCTTTACCCAGAGGGTGGTGAGGGATTGGAATGCCCTGCCAGCATCAGTAGTAAATGCGCCTAGTTTGGGGGCGTTTAAGAGATCCGTAGATAGGTTCATGGACGAAAAGAAATTGGTTTAGGTTGGAGGGTCACAGTTTTTTTTTTTAACTGGTCGGTGCAACATCGTGGGCCGAAGGGCCTGTTCTGCGCTGTAATGTTCTATGTTCTATGTTCTATTCCTGCCCTCACCTTCCCGTGGCACAGGCAGTAATCCTGAGATTACTACCTTTGCTTTCCTCTTTCTTAGCTGTCTCCCTAATTCCCTGTACTCCCTTTTCACGACCCCTTCTCCCTTCCTACCCACATCAGCGGTACCAATATGTACCGCTACCTCAGGCTCCTCTCCCTCCCACCTCAGGATTTCCGGGACGCGACTAGCGACATCCTGGATCCCGGCCCCAGGGAGGCAGACCACCATGCGAGAATCCCGCCTACCTCCGCAGAAACGCCTGTCTGTCCCCTTCACCATCGAGTCCCCGATTAATACCGCCTTCCTCCTCTTTTCCTTAGCCCTCTGAGTTACAGGGCTGGACTCCACTGCGGAGACACGGCCACTGCTGCTTCCCCCAGGCGGGCTGTCCCCCCCAGCAGTACTCAAGCAGGAGTACTTGTTGTGCAGGGGCAAATCCACCGGGGTGCTCTCAACCACCCTAGCCTTACCCTTCCTGGCCGTCACCCACTTGGCCTCTTCCCGTGGCCCTGGTGTGACCACCTGATGATAGCTCTTGTCTATCACCTCCTCATTCTCCCTCATCAGCCTAAGATCCTCGAGCTGTAGTTCCAGCTCCCTAACACGGTCCCTCAGGAAGCGCAGCTCGACACACCCCTCACAGATGTGGATGTCCGGGAGGCAAGATGCCTCCAGGACCTCCCACATCCTACACTGGGAACAACACACTGGTTTCACACTCATACTGGACACTTTATGTCAAGTAAGACAGTGAAAAGTTAATAAGAGTGTAAGGAAACAAAAACTCACCCCTGCTCGTCCAAGCCCTGTGAGCCAAAGCCCTGACAGCTCACTCAACTTCCCACTCACTCTGCTGCCCACTACGATGCTGCCCGCTGTATACTTTGGTGCACTTTTAAACCCTCCAAAAACTTCCCCTGGCCACTCCTGGCCTGACTTCCGGTTTTGAAAAAAACCTCCGATTTTAAACCCAAAATTAACTGAAAAAATAAATAATTAATTACAGTCAGAAAACCAACTCTCTTACCCTCAGCCTGCTCCTGGGAACAATGTGTTTGTTCTGTGTGTGTGTGTGTGTGCCTGTTATCTGTGTGTGTGTGAATGTGTCTGTTATCTGTGTGTGTGTGTGATTGTGCGTGTGTGTGTCTGTAATCAGTGTGTCTGTCTGTAATCTTGTGTGTGTGAGTGTGTGTGAGTTTGTGTCTGTAATCAGTGTGTGTATGTGTGTGTGTGTGAATGTGCCTGTTATCATTGTGTGTGTGAGTGTGTGTGCGTGTGTGGGTCTGTAATCTGGGTGTCTCTCTGTGAATGTATCTGCTATGTGTGTGTGTGAATGTGTCTGTTATCTGTGTGTGTGTGTGTGTGTGAAGGTGCTTGTTATCTGTGTGTGCGTGTGTGTGTGAATCTGACTGTTATCGGTGTGTGTGTGAATGTGTCTGTTTTCCGTGTGTGTGTGTGTGTGTGTGTGTGTGTGAATGTGTCCGTTGTCTGTGTGGGTGTTTATGTGAATGTGTCTGTTATCTCTGTTTGTGTATGTCTGCTATCTGTGCGTGCGTGCGTGTGTGTCTCTGTGTGTGTGTGTGTGTCTGAATGTGCCTGTTATCTGTATGTATGTGAATGTGTCTGCAATGTGTGTGTGTGTGTGTGAATATGCCTATTTTCTGTTTGTGTGTGTGTGTGTGAGAATGTGCCTGTGATATGTGTGTGTGTGAATCTGTCTGTTATCTGTATGTATGTGAATGTGTCTGCAATGTGTGTGTGTGTGTGTGAATATGCCTATTTTCTGTTTGTGTGTGTGTGTGTGAGAATGTGCCTGTGATATGTGTGTGCGTGTGTGTGTGTGTGTGCGTGTGAATGTGCCTGTTATCTGTGTGTGTGTGTGTGACTGCGAGTGCGTGTGTGTGTGAATGTGCCTGTGATGTGTGTGTGTGTGAATCTGTCTGTTATCTGTATGTATGTGAATGTCCCTGCAATGTGTGTGTGTGTGAATATGCCTATTTTCTGTTTGTGTGTGTGTGTGTGTGAATGTGCCTGTGATATGTGTGTGTGTGTGTGTGTGCGTGTGAATGTGCCTGTTATCTGTGTGTGTGTGTGTGTGACTGCGAGTGCGTGTGTGTGTGAATGTGCCTGTGATGTGTGTGTGTGTGAATCTGTCTGTTATCTGTATGTATGTCAATGTGTCTGCAATGTGGGTGTGTGTGTGAATATGCCTATTTTCTGTTTGTGTGTGTGTGGGTGTGTGAATGTGCCTGTGATATGTGTGTGTGTGTGTGTGTGTGTGCGTGTGAATGTGTCTGTTACCTGTGTGTGTGTGTGAATGTGCCTGTTATCCTTGTGTGTGTGTGTGTGTGAATGTGTCTGTTATCTGTGTGTGTGTATGTGTGTGCGTAAATATGCTTGTTATCTGTGTCGATGTGAATATGTCTGTAATCTGTGTGTGTACGAATGTGTCTGTTATCTGTGTCTGTGTGTGTGTGTGTGTGAATGTGTTTGTTCTGTGTGTGTGTGTGCGTGCCTGTTATCTGTGTGTGTGTGAATGTGTCTGTTATCTATGTGTGTGTGTGTGTGATTGTGCGTGTGTGAGTGTGTGTCTGTAATCTGTGTGTGTGTGTGATTGTGCGTGTGTGTGTCTGTAATCAGTGTGTATGTCTGTATTCTTGTGTGTGTGAGTGTGTGTGAGTTTGTGTCTGTAATCAGTGTGTGTGTGTCTGTAATCAGTGTGTGTGTGTGTGTTAGTGTGTTAGTGTTTTTGTGTTAGTGTGTGAATGTGCTTTGTATCTGTGTGTGCGTGTTTATAATCTGGGTGTGTCGCCATGAATGTTACTGCTTTGTGTGTGTGTGAATGTGTATGTTGTCTGTGTGTGTGAATGTGCTTGTTATCCGTGTGTGTGTGAATGTGTCTGTTGTCCATGTGTGTGAATGTGCTTGTTATCTGTGTGTGAATGAGAATGTTA
Organism: Mustelus asterias; assembly: GCF_964213995.1. Classification (NCBI taxonomy): domain Eukaryota; kingdom Metazoa; phylum Chordata; class Chondrichthyes; order Carcharhiniformes; family Triakidae; genus Mustelus; species Mustelus asterias. The sequence goes on from NC_135801.1 coordinate 201,741,198, forward strand.
TATGTGTGTCTGCAATCTGTGTGTGTATGTGTGTGTGTGTGAATGTGCCTGTTATCATTGTGTGTGTGAGTGTGTGTGTGTCTGTAACCTGGGTGTCTCTCTGTGAATGTATCTGCTATGTGTGGGTGTGTGAATGTGTCTGTTATCTGTGTGTGTGTGTGAAGTTGCTTGTTATCTGTTTGTGCGTGTGTGTGTGAATCTGACTGTTATCGGTGTGTGTGTGAATGTGACTGTTTTCTGTGTGTGTGTGTGTGTGAATGTGTCTGTTATCTGTGTGTGTGTCTGTGTGTATGTCTGTTATATGTGTGTGTGTGAATGTGTCCGTTGTCTGTGTGTGTGTTTGTGTGAATGTGTCTGTTATCTCTGTTTGTGTATGTCTGTTATCTGTGCGTGCGTGCGTGCGTGTCTGTGTGTGTGTGAATCTGCCTGATATCTGTATGTATGTGAATGTGTCTGCAATGTGTGTGTGTGTGTGTGAATATGCCTATTTTCTGTGTGTGTGTGTGTGTGAGTGTGTGAATGTGCCTGTGATATGTGTGTGCGTGTGCATGTGAATGTGCCTGTTATCTGTATGTGTGTGTGTGTGCGTGACTGCGAGTGCGTGTGTATGTGGGTGTGTGAATGTGTCTGTTACCTGTGTGTGTGTGAATGTGCCTGTTATCTGTGTGTGTGTGTGTGTGTGTGTGATTGTGCATGTGTGAGTGTGTGTCCATAATCTGTGTGTGGGTGTGTGTGTGATTGTGCGTGTGTGTGTCTGTAATCAGTGTGTATGTCTGTAATCTTGTGTGTGTGAGTTTGTGTCTGTAATCAGTGTGTGTGTGTCTGTAATCTGTGTGTGTATGTGTGTGTGTGTGAAAGTGCCTGTTATCATTGTGTGTGTGAGTGTGTGTGTGTGTGTGTGTCTGTAATCTGGGTGTCTCTCCGTGAATGTATCTGCTATGTGTGTGTGTGAATGTGCCTGTGATATGTGTGTGCGCGTGTGTGTGTGTGTGTGTGTGAATGTGCCTGTTATCTGTGTGTGTGTGCGTGACTGCGAGTGCGTGTGTGTGTGAATGTGCCTGTGATGTGTGTGTGAATATGCCTATTTTCTGTTTGTGTGTGTGTGTGTGTGTGTGAATGTGCCTGTGATATGTGTGTGCGTGTGTGTGTGTGCATGTGAATGTGCCTGTTATCTGTGTGTGTGTGTGCGTGACTGTGAGTGCGTGTGTGAGTGTGTGTGTGAATGTGTCTGTTACCTGTGTGTGTGTGAATGTGCCTGTTATCTGTGTGTGTGTGCGTGTGTGAATGTGTCTGTTATCTGTGTGTGTGTGAATGTGTCTGTTCTCTGTGTGTGTGTATGTGTGTGTGTAAATGTGCTTGTTATCTGTGTCGATGTGAATGTGTCTGTAATCTGTGTGTGTACGAATGCATCTGTTATCTGTGTCTGTGTGTGTGTGTGTGTGAATGTGTTTGCTCTGTGTGTGTGTGTGTGCCTGTTATCTGTGTGTGTGTATGTGTGTGTGTGTGAATGTGTTTGTTCTGTCTGTGTGTGTGTGTCTGTTATCTGTGTGTGTGAATGTGTCTGTTATGTGTGTGTGTGTGAGTGAATGTGTTTGTTCTGTGTGTTTGTGTGTGCGTGAATGTGCCTGTTCTCTGTGTGTGTGTGTGAATGTGTCTGTTATCTGTGTGTGTGTCTGTGTGTATGTCTGTTATATGTGTGTGTGTGTGTGAATGTGCCTGTTATCTGTGTGTCTGTGAATGTGTCTGTTATCTGTGTATGTGTCTGTGTGTATGTCTGTTATATGTGTGTGTGTTTGTGTGAATGTGTCTGTTATCTGTGTTTGTGTATGTCTGTTGTCTGTGAGTGCGTGCGTGCGTGTCTGTGAATGTGCCTGTTATCTGTGTGTGTGTGTGATTATGCCCGTGATGTGTGTGTGTGTGTGAATCTGTCTGTTATCTGTATGTATGTGAATGTGTCTGCAATGTGTGTGTGTGAATATGCCTATTTTCTGTTTGTGTGTGTGTGGGTGTGTGAATGTGCCTGTGATATGTGTGTGTGTGTGTGTGTGCGTGTGAATGTGTCTGTTACCTGTGCGTGTGCGAATGTGCCTGTTATCCTTGTGTGTGTGTGTGTGTGTGAATGTGTATGTTATCTGTGTGTGTGTATGTATGTGTGTAAATATGCTTGTTATCTGTGTCGATGTGAATATGTCTGTAATCTGTGTGTGTACGAATGTGTCTGTTATCTGTGTCTGTGTGTGTGTGTGTGAATGTGTTTGTTCTGTGTGTGTGTGTGCGTGCCTGTTATCTGTGTGTGTGTGAATGTGTCTGTTATCTCTGTGTGTGTGTGTGTGTGTGTGATTGTGCGTGTGTGAGTGTGTGTCTGTAATCTGTGTGTGTGTGTGATCGTGCGTGTGTGTCTGTAATCAGTGTGTACGTCTGTAATGTTGTGTGTGTGAGTGTGTGTGAGTTTGTGTCTGTAATCAGTGTGTGTGTGTCTGTAATCAGTGTGTGCGTGTGTGTGTTAGTGTGTTTGTGTTAGTGTGTGAATGTGCTTTGTATCTGTGTGTGTTTGTAATCTGGGTGTGTCGCCATGAATGTTACTGCTATGTGTGTGTGTGAATGTGTATGTTGTCTGTGTGTGTGTGAATGTGCTTGTCATCCGTGTGTGTGTGAATGTGTCTGTTATCCATGTGTGTGAATGTGCTTGTTATCTGTGTGTGAATGAGAATGTTATATGTGTGTCTGCAATCTGTGTGTGTATGTGTGTGTGTGTGAATGTGCCTGTTATCATTGTGTGTGTGAGTGTGTGTGTGTCTGTAACCTGGGTGTCTCTCTGTGAATGTATCTGCTATGTGTGTGTGTGTGAATGTGTCTGTTATCTGTGTGTGTGTGTGTGTGTGTGAAGTTGCTTGTTATCTGTTTGTGCGTGTGTGTGTGAATCTGACTGTTATCGGTGTGTGTGTGAATGTGCCTGTTATCTGTGTGTGTGTGAATGTGTCCGTTGTCTGTGTGTGTGTTTGTGTGAATGTGTCTGTTATCTCTGTTTGTGTATGTCTGTTATCTGTGCGTGCGTGCGTGCGTGTCTGTGTGTGTGTGAATGTGCCTGTTATCTGTGTGTGTGTGAATCTGCCTGATATCTGTATGTATGTGAATGTGTCTGCAATGTGTGTGTGTGTGTGTGTGTGAATATGCCTATTTTCTGTGTGTGTGTGTGTGTGAGTGTGTGAATGTGCCTGTGATATGTGTGTGCGTGTGCATGTGAATGTGCCTGTTATCTGTATGTGTGTGTGTGTGCGTGACTGCGAGTGCGTGTGTATGTGGGTGTGTGAATGTGTCTGTTACCTGTGTGTGTGTGAATGTGCCTGTTTTCTGTGTGTGTGTGTGTGTGTGTGTGTGTGTGTGATTGTGCGTGTGTGTGTCTGTAATCAGTGTGTATGTCTGTAATCTTGTGTGTGTGAGTTTGTGTCTGTAATCAGTGTGTGTGTGTCTGTAATCTGTGTGTGTATGTGTGTGTGTGTGAATGTGCCTGTTATCATTGTGTGTGTGAGTGTGTGTGTGTGTGTGTGTGTGGGTCTGTAATCTGGGTGTCTCTCCGTGAATGTATCTGCTATGTGTGTGTGTGAATGTGCCTGTGATATGTGTGTGCGCGTGTGTGTGTGCGTGTGTGTGAATGTGCCTGTTATCTGTGTGTGTGTGCGTGACTGCGAGTGCGTGTGTGTGTGAATGTGCCTGTGATGTGTGTGTGTGTGAATATGCCTATTTTCTGTTTGTGTGTGTGTGTGTGTGAATGTGCCTGTGATATGTGTGTGCGTGTGTGTGTGTGCGTGTGAATGTGCCTGTTATCTGTGTGTGTGTGTGTGTGCATGACTGTGAGTGCGTGTGTGAGTGTGTGTGTGAATGTGTCTGTTACCTGTGTGTGTGTGAATGTGCCTGTTAACTGTGTGTGTGTGTGTGAATGTGTCTGTTATCTGTGTGTGTGTGAATGTGTCTGTTCTCTGTGTGTGTGTATGTGTGTGTGTAAATGTGCTTGTTATCTGTGTCGATGTGAATGTGTCTGTAATCTGTGTGTGTACGAATGCATCTGTTATCTGTGTCTGTGTGTGTGTGTGAATGTGTTTGCTCTGTGTGTGTGTGTGTGTGCCTGTTATCTGTGTGTGTACGAATGTGTCTGTTATCTGTGTGTGTGTATGTGTGTATGTGTGTGTGTGTGAATGTGTTTGTTCTGTCTGTGTGTGTGTGCCTGTTATCTGTGTGTGTGAATGTGTCTGTTATGTGTGTGTGTGTGAGTGAATGTGTTTGTTCTGTGTATTTGTGTGTGCGTGAATGTGCCTGTTCTCTGTGTGTGTGTGAATGTGTCTGTTATCTGTGTATGTGTCTGTGTGTATGTCTGTTATATGTGTGTGTGTGTGTGTGAATGTGCCTGTTATCTGTGTGTGTGTGTGAATGTGTCTGTTATCTGTGTATGTGTCTGTGTGTATGTCTGTTATATGTGTGTGTGTTTGTGTGAATGTGTCTGTTATCTGTGTTTGTGTATGTCTGTTATCTGTGAGTGCGTGCGTGCGTGTCTGTGAATGTGCCTGTTATCTCTGTGTGTGTGTGATTATGCCTGTGATGTGTGTGTGTGTGTGAATCTGTCTGTTATCTGTATGTATGTGAATGTGTCTGCAATGTGTGTGTGTGAATATGCCTATTTTCTGGTTGTGTGTGTGTGGGTGTGTGAATGTGCCTGTGATATGTGTGTGTGTGTGTGTGCGTGTGAATGTGTCTGTTACCTGTGCGTGTGCGAATGTGCCTGTTATCCTTGTGTGTGTGTGTGTGTGTGTGTGAATGTGTATGTTATCTGTGTGTGTGTATGTATGTGTGTAAATATGCTTGTTATCTGTGTCGATGTGAATATGTCTGTAATCTGTGTGTGTACGAATGTGTCTGTTATCTGTGTCTGTGTGTGTGTGTGTGTGAATGTGTTTGTTCTGTGTGTGTGTGTGCGTGCCTGTTATCTGTGTGTGTGTGAATGTGTCTGTTATCTCTGTGTGTGTGTGTGTGATTGTGCGTGTGTGAGTGTGTGTCTGTAATCTGTGTGTGTGTGTGATCGTGCGTGTGTGTCTGTAATCAGTGTGTATGTCTGTAATCTTGTGTGTGTGAGTGTGTGTGAGTTTGTGTCTGTAATCTGTGTGTGTGTGTCTGTAATCAGTGTGTGTGTGTGTGTTAGTGTGTTTGTGTTAGTGTGTGAATGTGCTTTGTATCTGTGTGTGTTTGTAATCAGTGTGTGTGTGTGTGTGTTAGTGTGTTAGTGTGTTTGTGTTAGTGTGTGAATGTGCTTTGTATCTGTGTGTGCGTGTGTGTGTTTGTAATCTGGGTGTGTCGCCATGAATGTTACTGCTATGTGTGTGTGTGAATGTGTATGTTGTCTGTGTGTGTGTGAATGTGCTTGTCATCCGTGTGTGTGTGAATGTGTCTGTTATCCATGTGTGTGAATGTGCTTGTTATCTGTGTGTGAATGAGAATGTTATATGTGTGTCTGCAATCTGTGTGTGTATGTGTGTGTGTGTGAGAATGTGCCTGTTATCTGTGTGTGTGTGTGATTGTGCCTGTGATGTGTGTGTGTGTGAATCTGTCTGTTATCTGTATGTATGTGAATGTGTCTGCAATGTGTGTGTGTGTGTGTGAATATGCCTATTTTCTGTTTGTGTGTGTGTGGGTGTGTGAATGTGCCTGTGATATGTGTGTGTGTGTGTGCCTGTGATATGTGTGTGTGTGTGTGTGTGTGTGTGTGCGTGTGAATGTGTCTGTTACCTGTGTGTGTGTGAATGTGCCTGTTATCCTTGTGTGTGTGTGTGTGTGTGTGTGAATGTGTCTGTCATCTGTGTGTGTGTATGTGTGTGTGTAAATATGCTTGATGTCTGTGTCGATGTGAATATGTCTGTAATCTGTGTGTGTACGAATGTGTCTGTTATCTGTGTCTGTGTGTGTGTGTGTGAATGTGTCTGTTAACTGTGTGTGTGTGTGATTGTGCGTGTGTGAGTGTGTGTCTGTAATCTGTGTGTGTGTGTGATTGTGCGTGTGTGTGTCTGTCATCAGTGTGTATGTCTGTATTCTTGTGTGTGTGAGTGTGTGTGAGTTTGTGTCTGTAATCAGTGTGTGTGTGTGTGTTAGTGTGTTTGTGTTTTTGTGTTAGTGTGTGAATGTGCTTTGTATCTGTGTGTGCGTGTGTGTGTTTATAATCTGGGTGTGTCGCCATGAATGTTACTGCTTTGTGTGTGTGTGAATGTGTATGTTGTCTGTGTGTGTGAATGTGCTTGCTATCCGTGTGTGTGTGAATGTGTCTGTTGTCCATGTGTGTGAATGTGCTTGTTATCTGTGTGTGAATGAGAATGTTATATGTGTGTCTGCAATCTGTGTGTGTATGTGTGTGTGTGTGAATGTGCCTGTTATCATTGTGTGTGTGAGTGTGTGTGTGTCTGTAACTTGGGTGTCTCTCTGTGAATGTATCTGCTATGTGTGTGTGTGAATGTGTCTGTTATCTGTGTGTGTGTGTGTGTGTGTGAAGTTGCTTGTTATCTGTGTGTGCGTGTGTGTGTGAATCTGACTGTTATCGGTGTGTGTGTGAATGTGTCTGTTTTCTGTGTGTGTGTGTGTGTGTGTGAATGTGTCTGTTATCTGTGTGTGTGTCTGTGTGTATGTCTGTTATATGTGTGTGTGTGAATGTGCCTGTTATCTGTGTGTGTGTGAAGGTGTCCGTTGTCTGTGTGTGTGTTTGTGTGAATGTGTCTGTTATCTCTGTTTGTGTATGTCTGTTATCTGTGCGTGCGTGCATGCGTGTCTGTGTGTGTGTGAATGTGCCTGTTATCTGTGTGTGTGTGAATCTGTCTGATATCTGTATGTATGTGAATGTGTCTGCAATGTGTGTGTGTGTGTGTGAATATGCCAATTTTCTGTGTGTGTGTGAGTGAATGTGCTTGTGATATGTGTGTGCGTGTGCATGTGAATTTGCCTGTTATCTGTATGTGTGTGTGTGTGCGTGACTGCGAGTGCCTGTGTATGTGGGTGTGTGAATGTGTCTGTTACCTGTGTGTGTGTGAATGTGCCTGTTATCTGTGTGTGTGTGTGTGCGTGACTGCGAGTGCGTGTGTATGTGGGTGTGTGAATGTGTCTGTTACCTGTGTGTGTGTGAATGTGCCTGTTATCTGTGTGTGTGTGTGTGTGTGTGTGTGTCATTGTGCGTGTGTGAGTGTGTGTCCATAATCTGTGTGTGGGTGTGTGTGTGATTGTGCGTGTGTGTGTCTGTAATCAGTGTGTATGTCTGTAATCTTGTGTGTGTGAGTTTGTGTCTGTAATCAGTGTGTGTGTGTCTGTAATCTGTGTGTGTATGTGTGTGTGTGTGAATGTGCCTGTTATCATTGTGTGTGTGAGTGTGTGTGTGTGTGTGTGGGTCTGTAATCTGGGTGTCTCTCCGTGAATGTATCTGCTATGTGTGTGTGTGAATGTGCCTGTGATATGTGTGTGCGCGCGTGTGTGTGTGTGTGTGTGAATGTGCCTGTTATCTGTGTGTGTGTGTGCGTGACAGCGAGTGCGTGTGTGTGTGAATGTGCCTGTGATGTGTGTGTGTGTGAATCTGTCTGTTATCTGTATGTATGTGAATGTGTCTGCAATGTGTGTGTGTGTGAATATGCCTATTTTCTGTTTGTGTGTGTGTGTGTGTGTGTGTGAATGTGCCTGTGATATGTGTGTGCGTGTGTGTGTGTGAGTGTGAATGTGCCTGTTATCTGTGTGTGTGTGTGCGTGACTGCGAGTGCGTGTGTGAGTGTGTGTGTGAATGTGTCTGTTATCTGTGTGTGTGTGAATGTGTCTGTTCTCTGTGTGTGTGTATGTGGGTGTTTAAATGTGCTTGTTATCTGTGTCGATGTGAATGTGTCTGTAATCTGTGTGTGTACGAATGCATCTGTTATCTGTGTCTGTGTGTGTGTGTGTGTGTGAATGTGTTTGCTCTGTGTGTGTGTGTGTGTGTGCCTGTTATCTGTGTGTGTACGAATGTGTCTGTTATCTGTGTGTGTGTATGTGTGTGTGTGAATGTGTTTGTTCTGTGTGTGTGTGTGCCTGTTATCTGTGTGTGTGAATGTGTCTGTTATGTGTGTGTGTGTGAGTGAATGTGTTTGTTCTGTGTGTTTGTGTGTGCGTGAATGTGCCTGTTATCTGTGTGTGTGTGAGAATGTGTCTGTTATCTGTGTGTGTGTATGTGTGTATGTCTGTTATATGTGTGTGTGTCTGTGTAGTATGTCTGTTATATGTGTGTGTGTGTGTGAATGTGCCTGTTATCTGTGTGTGTGTGAATGTGTCTGTTATCTGTGTATGTGTCTGTGTGTATGTCTGTTATATGTGTGTGTGTTTGTGTGAATGTGTCTGTTATCTGTGTTTGTGTATGTCTGTTATCTGTGAGTGCGTGCGTGCGTGTCTGTGAATGTGCCTGTTATCTGTGTGTGTGTGTGATTATGCCTGTGATGTGTGTGTGTGAGTGAATCTGTCTGTTATCTGTATGTATGTGAATGTGTCTGCAATGTGTGTGTGTGAATATGCCTATTTTCTGTTTGTGTGTGTGTGGGTGTGTGAATGTGCCTGTGATATGTGTGTGTGTGTGTGTGTGTGAATGTGTCTGTTACCTGTGCGTGTGCGAATGTGCCTGTTATCCTTGTGTGTGTGTGTGTGAATGTGTATGTTATCTGTGTGTGTGTATGTATGTGTGTAAATATGCTTGTTATCTGTGTCGATGTGAATATGTCTGTAATCTGTGTGTGTACGAATGTGTCTGTTATCTGTGTCTGTGTGTGTGTGTGTGAATGTGTTTGTTCTGTGTGTGTGTGTGCGTGCCTGTTATCTGTGTGTGTGAATGTGTCTGTTATCTGTGTGTGTGTGTGATTGTGCGTGTGTGAGTGTGTGTCTGTAATCTGTGTGTGTGTGTGTGTGTGATTGTGCGTGTGTGAGTGTGTGTCTGTAATCAGTGTGTGTGTGTGATCGTGCGTATGTGTGTCTGTAATCAGTGTGTATGTCTGTAATCTTGTGTGTGTGAGTGTGTGTGAGTTTGTGTCTGTAATCAGTGTGTGTGTGTCTGTAATCAGTGTGTGTGTGTGTGTGTTAGTGTGTTTGTGTTAGTCTGTGAATGTGCTTTGTATCTGTGTGTGTTTGTAATGTGGGTGTGTCGCCATGAATGTTACTGCTATGTGTGTGTGTGAATGTGTATGTTGTCTGTGTGTGTGTGTGTGATTGTGCGTGTGTGTGTCTCTAATCAGTGTGCATGTCTGTAATCTTGTGTGTGTGAGTTTGTGTCTGTAATCAGTGTGAGTGTGTCTGTAATCAGTGTGTGTGTGTGTGTGTTAGTGTGTTTGTGTTAGTGTGTGAATGTGCTTTGTATCTGTGTGTGTTTGTAATCTGGGTGTGTCGCCATGAATGTTACTGCTATGTGTGTGTGTGAATGTGTATGTTGTCTGTGTGTGTGTGAATGTGCTTGTCATCCGTGTGTGTGTGAATGTGTCTGTTATCCATGTGTGTGAATGTGCTTGTTATCTGTGTGTGAATGAGAATGTTATATGTGTGTCTGCAATCTGTGTGTGTATGTGTGTGTGTGTGAATGTGCCTGTTATCTGTGTGTGTGTGTGATTGTGCCTGTGATGTGTGTGTGTGTGAAGCTGTCTGTTATCTGTATTATGTGAATGTGTCTGCAATGTGTGTGTGTGTGTGAATATGCCTATTTTCTGTTTGTGTGTGTGTGGGTGTGTGAATGTGCCTGTGATGTGTGTGTGTGTGTGTGTGTGTGCGTGTGAATGTGTCTGTTACCTGTGTGTGTGTGAATGTGCCTGTTATCCTTGTGTGTGTGTGTGTGTGTGTGTGAATGTGTCTGTTATCTGTGTGTGTGTATGTGTGTGTGTAAATATGCTTGTTATCTGTGTCGATGTGAATATGTCTGTAATCTGTGTGTGTACGAATGTGTCTGTTATGTGTCTGTGTGTGTGTGTGTGTGAATGTGTTTCTTCTGTGTGTGTGTGTGCGTGCCTGTTATCTGTGTGTGTGTGAATGTGTCTGTTATCTATGTGTGTGTGTGTGTGTGATTGTGCGTGTGTGAGTGTGTGTCTGTAATCTGTGTGTGTGTGTGTGTGATTGTGCGTGTGTGTGTCTGTAATCAGTGTGTATGTCGGTAATCTTGTGTGTGTGAGTGTGTGTGAGTTTGTGTCTGTAATCAGTGTGTGTGTGTCTGTAATCAGTGTGTGTGTGTGTGAATATGCCTATTTTCTGTTTGTGTGGGTGTGTGAATGTGCCTGTGATATGTGTGTGTGTGTGTGTGTGTGTGCGTGTGAATGTGTCTGTTACCTGTGTGTGTGTGAATGTGCCTGTTATCCTTGTGTGTGTGTGTGTGTGTGTGTGTGTGTGTGAATGTGCCTGTTATCTGTGTGTGTGTGTGATTGTGCCTGTGATGTGTGTGTGTGTGAAGCTGTCTGTTATCTGTATGTATGTGAATGTGTCTGCAATGTGTGTGTGTGTGTGAATATGCCTATTTTCTGTTTGTGTGGGTGTGTGAATGTGCCTGTGATATGTGTGTGTGTGTGTGTGTGTGCGTGTGAATGTGTCTGTTACCTGTGTGTGTGTGAATGTGCCTGTTATCCTTGTGTGTGTGTGTGTGTGTGAATGTGTCTGTTATCTGTGTGTGTGTATATGTGTGTGTAAATATGCTTGTTATCTGTGTGGATGTGAATATGTCTGTAATCTGTGTGTGTACGAATGTATCTGTTATCTGTGTCTGTGTGTGTGTGTTTGTAATCTGGGTGTGTCGCCATGAATGTTACTGCTATGTGTGTGTGTGTATGTTGTCTGTGTGTGTGAATGTGCTTGTCATCCGTGTGTGTGTGACTGTGTCTGTTATCCATGTGTGTGAATGTGCTTGTTATCTGTGTGTGAATGAGAATGTTATATGTGTGTCTGCAATCTGTGTGTGTATGTGTGTGTGTGTGAATGTGCCTGTTATCCTTGTGTGTGTGTGTGTGTGTGTGTGTGTGTGAATGTGCCTGTTATCTGTGTGTGTGTGTGATTGTGCCTGTGGTGTGTGTGTGTGTGAAGCTGTCTGTTATCTGTATGTATGTGAATGTGTCTGCAATGTGTGTGTGTGTGTGAATATGCCTATTTTCTGTTTGTGTGTGTGTGGGTGTGTGAATGTGCCTGTGATATGTGTGTGTGTGTGTGTGTGTGTGTGTATGCGTGTGAATGTGTCTGTTACCTGTGTGTGTGTGAATGTGCCTGTTATCCTTGTGTGTGTGTGTGTGTGTGTGAATGTGCCTGTTATCCTTGTGTGTGTGTGTGTGTGAATGTGTCTGTTATCTGTGTGTGTGTATGTGTGTGTGTAAATATGCTTGTTATCTGTGTCCATGTGAATATGTCTGTAAACTGTGTGTGTACGAATGTGTCTGTTATCTGTGTCTGTGTGTGTGTGTGTGAATGTGTTTGTTCTGTGTGTGTGTGCGTGCCTGTTATCTGTGTGTGTGTGAATGTGTCTGTTATCCTTGTGTGTGTGTGTGTGTGTGTGTGTGTGAATGTGTCTGTTATCTGTGTGTGTATATGTGTGTGTGTAAATATGCTTGATATCTGTGTCGATGTGAATATGTCTGTAATCTGTGTGTGTACGAATGTGTCTGTTATCTGTGTCTGTGTGTGTGTGTGTGTGTGAATGTGTCTGTTAACTGTGTGTGTGTGTGTGTGTGTGTGATTGTGCGTGTGTGAGTGTGTGTCTGTAATCTGTGTGTGTGTGTGATTGTGCGTGTGTGTGTCTGTAATCAGTGTGTATGTCTGTATTCTTGTGTGTGTGAGTGTGTGAGTTTGTGTCTGTAATCAGTGTGTGTGTGTCTGTAATCAGTGTGTGTGTGTGTGTTAGTGTGTTAGTGTGTTTGTGTTAGTGTGTGAATGTGTTTTGTATCTGTGTGTGCGTGTGTGTGTTTGTAATCTGGGTGTGTCGCCATGAATGTTACTGCTATGTGTCTGTGTGAATGTGTATGTTGTCTGTGTGTGTGAATGTGCTTGTTATCCGTGTGTGTGAATGTGCCTGTTATAGAACATAGAACATAGAAAGCCACAGCACAAACAGGCCCTTCGGCCCACAAGTTGCGCCGATCACATTCCCACCTCTAGGCCTATCTATAGCCCTCAATCCCATTAAATCCCATGTACTCATCCAGAAGTCTCTTAAAAGACCCCAACGAGTTTGCCTCCACCACCACCGATGTCAGCCGATTCCACTCACCCACCACCCTCTGAGTGAAAAACTTACCCCTGACATCCCCCCTGTACCTACCCCCCAGCACCTTAAACCTGTGTCCTCTCGTAGCAACCATTTCAGCCCTTGGAAATAGCCTCTGAGAGTCCACCCTATCCAGACCCCTCAACATCTTGTAAACCTCTATCAGGTCACCTCTCATCCTTCGTCTCTCCAGGGAGAAGAGACCAAGCTCCCTCAACCTATCCTCATAAGGCATGCCCCCCAATCCAGGCAACATCCTTGTAAATCTCCTCTGCACCCTTTCAATGGCTTCAACATCTTTCCTGTAATGAGGTGACCAGAACTGCGCGCAGTACTCCAAGTGGGGTCTAACCAGGGTCCTATAAAGCTGCAGCATTATCTCCCGACTCCTAAACTCAATCCCTCGATTAATGAAGGCTAGTACGCCATACGCCTTCTTGACCGCATCCTCCACCTGCGAGGCCGATTTAAGAGTCCTATGGACCCGGACCCCAAGGTCCTTCTGATCCTCTACACTGCTAAGAATGGTACCCTTCATTTTATACTGCTGCTCCATCCCATTGGATCTGCCAAAATGGATCACCACACACTTATCCGGGTTGAAGTCCATCTGCCACTTCTCCGCCCAGTCTTGCATTCTATCTATGTCTCGCTGCAACTTCTGACATCCCTCCAAACTATCCACAACACCACCTACCTTGGTGTCGTCAGCAAACTTACCAACCCATCCCTCCACTTCCTCATCCAGGTCATTTATGAAAATGACAAACAGCAAGGGTCCCAGAACAGATCCCTGGGGCACTCCACTGGTCACTGACCTCCATGCAGAGAAAGACCCCTCCACAGCCACTCTCTGCCTTCTGCAGGCAAGCCAGTTCTGGATCCACAAGGCAACAGCCCCTTGGATCCCATGCCCTCTCACTTTCTCAAGAAGTCTTGCATGGGGGACCTTATCGAACGCCTTGCTGAAGTCCATATAGACCACATCCATGTGTGTGAATGTGCTTGTTATCAGTGTGTAAATGAGAATGTTATATGTGTGTCTGCAATCTGTGTGTGTATGTGTGTGTGTGAATGTGCCTGTTATCTGTGTGTGTGTGTGTGTGATTGTGCCTGTGATGTGTGTGTGTGTGTGTGAATCTGTCTGTTATCTGTATGTATGTGAATGTGTCTGCAATGTGTGTGTGTGTGTGTGTGAATGTGTATGTTATCTGTGTGTGTGTATGTATGTGTGTAAATATGCTTGTTATCTGTGTCGATGTGAATATGTCTGTAATCTGTGTGTGTACGAATGTGACTGTTATCTGTGTCTGTGTGTGTGTGTGTGTGTGAATGTGTCTGTTATCTGTGTGTGTGTGTGTGTGTGTGATTGTGCGTGTGTGAGTGTGTGTCTGTTATCTGTGTGTGTGTGAATGTGTCTGTTATCTCTGTGTGTGTGTGTGATTGTGCGTGTGTGAGTGTGTGTCTGTAATCTGTGTGTGTGTGTATGATTGTGTGTCTGTAATCTGTGTGTGTGTGTGTGATTGTGCGTGTGTGTGTCTGTAATCAGTGTGTATGTCTGTAATCTTGTGTGTGTGAGTGTGTGTGAGTTTGTGTCTGTAATCAGTGTGTGTGTGTCTGTAATCAGTGTGTGTGTGTGTGTGTGTGTTAGTGTGTTTGTGTTAGTGTGTGAATGTGCTTTGTATCTGTGTGTGTTTGTAATCTGGGTGTGTCGCCATGAATGTTACTGCGATGTGTGTGTGTGAATGTGTATGTTGTCTGTGTGTGTGTGAATGTGCTTGTCATCCGTGTGTGTGTGAATGTGTCTGTTATCCATGTGTGTGAATGTGCTTGTTATCTGTGTGTGAATGAGAATGTTATATGTGTGTCTGCAATCTGTGTGTGTATGTGTGTGTGTGTGAATGTGCCTGTTATCTGTGTGTGTGTGTGATTGTGCCTGTGATGTGTGTGTGTGTGAATCTGTCTGTTATCTGTATGTATGTGAATGTGTCTACAATGTGTGTGTGTGTGTGAATATGCCTATTTTCTGTTTGTGTGGGTGTGTGAATGTGCCTGTGATATGTGTGTGTGTGTGTGTGTGTGTGTGTGTGTGTGAATGTGTCTGTTACCTGTGTGTGTGTGAATGTGCCTGTTATCCTTGTGTGTGTGTGTGTGTGTGTGTGTGTATGTGTGTGTGTAAATATGCTTGTTATCTGTGTGGATGTGAATATGTCTGTAATCTGTGTGTGTACGAATGTGTCTGTTATCTGTGTGTGTGTGTGTGTGTGTTTGTAATCTGGGTGTGTCGCCATGAATGTTACTGCTATGTGTGTGTGTGAATGTGTATGTTGTCTGTGTGTGTGTGAATGTGCTTGTCATCCGTGTGTGTGTGAATGTGTCTGTTATCCATGTGTGTGAATGTGCTTGTTATCTGTGTGTGAATGAGAATGTTATATGTGTGTCTGCAATCTGTGTGTGTATGTGTGTGTGTGTGAATGTGCCTGTTATCTGTGTGTGTGTGTGATTGTGCCTGTGATGTGTGTGTGTGTGAAGCTGTCTGTTATCTGTATGTATGTGAATGTGTCTGCAATGTGTGTGTGTGTGAATATGCCTATTTTCTGTTTGTGTGTGTGTGGGTGTGTGAATGTGCCTGTGATATGTGTGTGTGTGTGTGTGTGCGTGTGAATGTGTCTGTTACCTGTGTGTGTGTGAATGTGCCTGTTATCCTTGTGTGTGTGTGTGTGTGTGAATGTGTCTGTGATCTGTGTGTGTGTATGTGTGTGTGTAAATATGCTTGTTATCTGTGTCCATGTGAATATGTCTGTAAACTGTGTGTGTACGAATGTGTCTGTTATCTGTGTCTGTGTGTGTGTGTGTGTGAATGTGTTTGCTCTGTGTGTGTGTGTGCGTGCCTGTTATCTGTGTGTGTGTGAATGTGTCTGTTATCTATGTGTGTGTGTGTGTGATTGTGCGTGTGTGAGTGTGTGTCTGTAATCTGTGTGTGTGTGTGTGATTGTGCGTGTGTGTGTCTGTAATCAGTGTGTATGTCTGTAATCTTGTCTGTGTGAGTGTGTGTGAGTTTGTGTCTGTAATCAGTGTGTGTGTGTCTGTAATCAGTGTGTGTGTGTGTGTTAGTGTGTTAGTGTGTTTGTGTTAGTGTGTGAAAGTGCTTTGTATCTGTGTGTGCGTGTGTGTGTTTGTAATCTGGGTGTGTCGCCATGAATGTTACTGCTATGTGTGTGTGTGAATGTGTATGTTGTCTGTGTGTGTGTGAATGTGCTTGTTATCCGTGTGTGTGTGAATGTGTCTGTTATCCATGTGTGTGAATGTGCTTGTTATCTGTGTGTGAATGAAAATGTTATATATTGATTGGTCTAGTTGGACCAAGGAGCGGCACAGGCTTGGAGGGCCGAAGGGCCTGTTTCCTGTGCTGTACTGTTCTTTGTTCTTTATGTGTGTCTGCAATCTGTGTGTGTATGTGTGTGTGTGTGAATGTGCCTGTTATCTATGTGTGCGTGAGATTGTGCCTGTGATGTGTGTGTGTGTGAATCTGTCTGTTATCTGTATGTATGTGAATGTGTCTGCAATGTGTGTGTGTGTGTGTGAATACGCCTATTTTCTGTTTGTGTGTGTGTGGGTGTGTGAATGTGCCTGTGATATGTGCGTGTGTGTGTGTGTGTGTGTGTGTGCGTGTGTGTGTGTGCGTGTGAATGTGTCTGTTACCTGTGTGTGTGTGAATGTGCCTGTTATCCTTGTGTGTGTGCGTGTGTGTGTGTGTGTGAATTTGTCTGTTATTTGTGTGTGTGTCTGTGTGTGTGTAAATATGCTTGATATCTGTGTCGATGTGAATATGTCTGTAATCTGTGTCTGTGTGTGTGTGTGTGTGAATGTGTTTGTTCTGTGTGTGTGTGTGCGTGCCTGTTATCTGTGTGTGTGTGAATGTGTCCGTTAACTGTGTGTGTGTGTGTGTGTGTGATTGTGCGTGTGTGAGTGTGTGTCTGTAATCTGTGTGTGTGCGTGATTGTGCGTGTGTGTGTCTGTAATCAGTGTGTATGTCTGTATTCTTGTGTGTGTGAGTGTGTGTGAGTTTGTGTCTGTAATCAGTGTGTGTGTGTCTGTAATCAGTGTGTGTGTGTGTGTGTTAGTGTGTTAGTGTGTTTGTGTTAGTGTGTGAATGTGCTTTGTATCTGTGTGTGCGTGTGTGTGTTTGTAATCTGGGTGTGTCGCCAATAATGTTACTGCTATGTGTGTGTGTGAATGTGTATGTTGTCTGTGTGTGTGTGAATGTGCTTGTTATCCGTGTGTATGTGAATGTGTCTGTTTTCCATTTGTGTGAATGTGCCTGTTATCTGTGTGTGAATGAGAATGTTATATGTGTGTCTGCAATCTGTGTGTGTGTGTGTATGTGCCTGTTATCTGTGTGTGTGTGTGTGATTGTGCCTGTGATGTGTGTGTGTGTGTGAATCTGTCTGTTATCTGTATGTATGTGAATGTGTCTGCAATGTGTGTGTGTGTGAATGTGTATGTTCTCTGTGTGTGTGTATGTATGTGTGTAAATATGCTTGTTATCTGTGTCGATGTGAATATGTCTGTAATCTGTGTGTGTACGAATGTGACTGTTATCTGTGTCTGTGTGTGTGTGTGAATGTGTTTGTTCTGTGTGTGTGTGTGTGCGTGCCTGTTATCTGTGTGTGTGTGAATGTGTCTGTTAACTGTGTGTGTGTGATTGTGCGTGTGTGAGTGTGTGTCTGTAATCTGTGTGTGTGTGTGTGTGATTGTGCGTGTGTGTGTCTGTAATCAGTGTGTATGTCTGTAATCTTGTGTGTGTGAGTGTGTGTGAGTTTGTGTCTGTAATCAGTGTGTGTGTGTCTGTAATCAGTGTGTGTCTGT
The DNA here is from genome assembly GCF_964213995.1 of Mustelus asterias. Classification (NCBI taxonomy): domain Eukaryota; kingdom Metazoa; phylum Chordata; class Chondrichthyes; order Carcharhiniformes; family Triakidae; genus Mustelus; species Mustelus asterias. The sequence continues at coordinate 201,758,320 of NC_135801.1, forward strand.
TAGTGTGTTTGTGTTAGTGTGTGAATGTGCTTTGTATCTGTGTGTGTTTGTAATCTGGGTGTGTCGCCATGAATGTTACTGCTATGTGTGTGTGTGAATGTGTATGTTGTCTGTGTGTGTGTGTGAATGTGCTTGTCATCCGTGTGTGTGTGAATGTGTCTGTTATCCATGTGTGTGAATGTGCTTGTTACCTGTGTGTGAATGAGAATGTTATATGTGTGTCTGCAATCTGTGTGTGTATATGTGTGTGTGTGAATGTGCCTGTTATCTGTGTGTGTGTGTGATTGTGCCTGTGATGTGTGTGTGTGTGAAGCTGTCTGTTATCTGTATGTATGTGAATGTGTCTGCAATGTGTGTGTGTGTGTGAATATGCCTATTTTCTGTTTGTGTGTGTGTGGGTGTGTGAATGTGCCTGTGATATGTGTGTGTGTGTCTGTGTGTGCGTGTGAATGTGTCTGTTACCTGTGTGTGTGTGAATGTGCCTGTTATCCTTGTGTGTGTGTGTGTGTGAATGTGTCTGTTATCTGTGTGTGTGTATGTGTGTGTGTAAATATGCTTGTTATCTGTGTCGATGTGAATATGTCTGTAATCTGTGTGTGTACGAATGTGTCTGTTATGTGTCTGTGTGTGTGTGTGTGTGTGAATGTGTTTGTTCTGTGTGTGTGTGTGCGTGCCTGTTATCTGTGTGTGTGTGAATGTGTCTGTTATCTATGTGTGTGTGTGTGTGTGTGTGTGTGTGTGTGTGTGATTGTGCGTGTGTGAGTGTGTGTCTGTAATCTGTGTGTGTGTGTGTGATTGTGCGTGTGTGTGTCTGTAATCAGTGTGTATGTCGGTAATCTTGTGTGTGTGAGTGTGTGTGAGTTTGTGTCTGTAATCAGTGTGTGTGTGTCTGTAATCAGTGTGTGTGTGTGTGTGTTAGTGTGTTTGTGTTAGTGTGTGAATGTGCTTTGTATCTGTGTGTGCGTGTGTGTGTTTGTACTCTGGGTGTGTCGCCATGAATGTTACTGCTATGTGTGTGTGTGAATGTGTATGTTGTCTGTGTGTGTGTGAATGTGCTTGTTATCCGTGTGTGTGTGAATGTGTCTGTTATCCATGTGTGTGAATGTGCTTGTTATCTGTGTGTGAATGAGAATGTTATATGTGTCTGCAATCTGTGTGTGTATGTGTGTGTGTGTGAATGTGCCTGTTATCTGTGTGTGTGTGTGATTGTGCCTGTGATGTGTGTGTGTGTGAATCTGTCTGTTATCTGTATGTATGTGAATGTGTCTGCAATGTGTGTGTGTGTGTGTGTGAATATGCCTATTTTCTGTTTGTGTGTGTGTGGGTGTGTGAATGTGCCTGTGATATGTGTGTGTGTGTGTGTGTGCGTGTGTGTGTGTGTGCGTGTGAATGTGTCTGTTACCTGTGTGTGTGTGAATGTGCCTGTTATCCTTGTGTGTGTGTGTGTGTGTGTGTGAATGTGTCTGTTATCTGTGTGTGTATATGTGTGTGTGTAAATATGCTTGATATCTGTGTCGATGTGAATATGTCTGTAATCTGTGTGTGTACGAATGTGTCTGTTATCTGTGTCTGTGTGTGTGTGTGTGTGAATGTGTTTGTTCTGTGTGTGTGTGCGTGCCTGTTATCTGTGTGTGTGTGAATGTGTCTGTTAACTGTGTGTGTGTGTGTGTGTGATTGTGCGTGTGTGAGTGTGTGTCTGTAATCTGTGTGTGTGTGTGTGATTGTGCGTGTGTGTGTCTGTAGTCAGTGTGTATGTCTGTATTCTTGTGTGTGTGAGTGTGTGTGAGTTTGTGTCTGTAATCAGTGTGTGTGTGTCTGTAATCAGTGTGTGTGTGTGTGTTAGTGTGTTAGTGTGTTTGTGTTCGTGTGTGAATGTGCTTTGTATCTGTGTGTGCGTGTGTGTGTTTGTAATCTGGGTGTGACGCCATGAATGTTACTGCTATGTGTCTGTGTGAATGTGTATGTTGTCTGTGTGTGTGAATGTGCTTGTTATCCGTGTGTGTGAATGTGCCTGTTATCCATGTGTGTGAATGTGCTTGTTATCTGTGTGTGAATGAAAATGTTATATGTTGATTGGTCTAGTTGGACCAAGGAGCGGCACAGGCTTGGAGGGCCGAAGGGCCTGTTTCCTGTGCTGTACTGTTCTTTGTTCTTTATGTGTGTCTGCACTCTGTGTGTGTATGTGTGTGTGTGTGAATGTGCCTGTTATCGATGTGTGCGTGAGATTGTGCCTGTGATGTGTGTGTGTGTGAATCTGTCTGTTATCTGTATGTATGTGAATGTGTCTGCAATGTGTGTGTGTGTGTGTGAATACGCCTATTTTCTGTTTGTGTGTGTGTGGGTGTGTGAATGTGCCTGTGATATGTGCGTGTGTGTGTGTGTGTGTGTGTGCGTGTGTGTGTGTGCGTGTGAATGTGTCTGTTACCTGTGTGTGTGTGAATGTGCCTGTTATCCTTGTGTGTGTGTGTGTGTGTGTGTGTGATTGTGTCTGTTATTTGTGTGTGTGTCTGTGTGTGTGTAAATATGCTTGATATCTGTGTCGATGTGAATATGTCTGTAATCTGTGTGTGTACGAATGTGTCTGTTATCTGTGTCTGTGTGTGTGTGTGTGTGAATGTGTTTGTTCTGTGTGTGTGTGTGCGTGCCTGTTATCTGTGTGTGTGTGAATGTGTCCGTTAACTGTGTGTGTGTGTGTGTGTGTGTGATTGTGCGTGTGTGAGTGTGTGTCTGTAATCTGTGTGTGTGCGTGATTGTGCGTGTGTGTGTCTGTAATCAGTTTGTATGTCTGTATTCTTGTGTGTGTGAGTGTGTGTGAGATTGTGTCTGTAATCAGTGTGTGTGTGTTTGTAATCAGTGTGTGTGTGTGTGTGTTAGTGTGTTAGTGTGTTTGTGTTAGTGTGTGAATGTGCTTTGTATCTGTGTGTGCGTGTGTGTGTTTGTAATCTGGGTGTGTCGCCATGAATGTTACTGCTATGTGTGTGTGTGAATGTGTATGTTGTCTGTGTGTGTGTGAATGTGCTTGTTATCCGTGTGTATGTGAATGTGTCTGTTTTCCATTTGTGTGAATGTGCCTGTTATCTGTGTGTGAATGAGAATGTTATATGTGTGTCTGCAATCTGTGTGTGTGTGTGTATGTGCCTGTTATCTGTGTGTGTGTGTGTGATTGTGCCTGTGATGTGTGTGTGTGTGTGAATCTGTCTGTTATCTGTATGTATGTGAATGTGTCTGCAATGTGTGTGTGTGTGTGTGTGAATGTGTATGTTCTCTGTGTGTGTGTATGTATGTGTGTAAATATGCTTGTTATCTGTGTCGATGTGAATATGTCTGTAATCTGTGTGTGTACGAATGTGACTGTTATCTGTGTCTGTGTGTGTGTGTGTGTGTGTGTGAATGTGTTTGTTCTGTGTGTGTGTTCGTGCGTGCCTGTTATCTGTGTGTGTGTGAATGTGTCTGTAATCTGTGTGTGTGTGTGTGATTGTGCGTGTGTGTGTCTGTAATCAGTGTGTATGTCTGTAATCTTGTGTGTGTGAGTGTGTGTGAGTTTGTGTCTGTAATCAGTGTGTGTGTGTCTGTAATCAGTGTGTGTCTGTTAGTGTGTTTGTGTTAGTGTGTGAATGTGCTTTGTATCTGTGTGTGTTTGTAATCTGGGTGTGTCGCCATGAATGTTACTGCTATGTGTGTGTGTGAATGTGTATGTTGTCTGTGTGTGTGTGAATGTGCTTGTCATCCGTGTGTGTGTGAATGTGTCTGTTATCCATGTGTGTGAATGTGCTTGTTATCTGTGTGTGAATGAGAATGTTATATGTGTGTCTGCAATCTGTGTGTGTATGTGTGTGTGTGTGAATGTGCCTGTTATCTGTGTGTGTGTGTGTGATTGTGCCTGTGATGTGTGTGTGTGTGAAGCTGTCTGTTATCTGTATGTATGTGAATGTGTCTGCAATGTGTGTGTGTGTGTGAATATGCCTATTTTCCGTTTGTGTGTGTGTGGTTGTGTGAATTTGCCTGTGATATGTTTGTGTGTGTGTGTGTGTGCGTGTGAATGTGTCTGTTATCTGTGTGTGTGTGAATGTGTCTGTTATCTATGTGTGTGTGTGTGTGTGTGTGATTGGGCGTGTGTGAGTGTCTGTCTGTAATCTGTGTGTGTGTGTGATTGTGCATGTGTGTGTCTGTAATCAGTGTGTATGTCTGTAATCTTGTGTGTGTGAGTGTGTGTGAGTTTGTGGCTGTAATCAGTGTGTGTGTGTCTGTAATCAGTGTGTGTGTGTGTGTGTTAGTGTGTTTGTGTTAGTGTGTGAATGTGCTTTGTATCTGTGTGTGCGTGTGTGTGTTTGTAATCTGGGTGTGTCGCCATGAATGTTACTGCTATGTGTGTGTGTGAATGTGTATGTTGTCTGTGTGTGTGTGAATGTGCTTGTCATCCGTGTGTGTGTGAATGTGTCTGTTATCCATGTGTGTGAATGTGCTTGTTATCTGTGTGTGAATGAGAATGTTATATCTGTGTCTGCATTCTGTGTGTGTATATGTGTGTGTGTGAATGTGCCTGTTATCTGTGTGTGTGTGTGATTGTGCCTGTGATGTGTGTGTGTGTGTGAAGCTGTCTGTTATCTGTATGTATGTGAATGTGTCTGCAATGTGTGTGTGTGTGAATATGCCTATTTTCTGTTTGTGTGTGTGTGGGTGTGTGAATGTGCCTGTGATATGTGTGTGTGTGTGTGCGTGTGAATGTGTCTGTTACCTGTGTGTGTGTGAATGTGCCTGTTATCCTTGTGTGTGTGTGTGTGTGTGTGTGTGAATGTGTCTGTTATCTGTGTGTGTGTATGTGTGTGTGTAAATATGCTTGTTATCTGTGTCGATGTGAATATGTCTGTAATCTGTGTGTGTACGAATGTGTCTGTTATGTGTCTGTGTGTGTGTGTGTGTGAATGTGATTGTTCTGTGTGTGTGTGTGCGTGCCTGTTATCTGTGTGTGTGTGAATGTGTCTGTTATCTATCTATGTGTGTGTGTGTGTGTGTGTGTGTGTGATTGTGCGTGTGTGAGTGTGTGTCTGTAATCTGTGTGTGTGTGTGTGATTGTGCGTGTGTGTGTCTGTAATCAGTGTGTATGTCGGTAATCTTGTGTGTGTGAGTGTGTGTGAGTTTGTGTCTGTAATCAGTGTGTGTGTGTCTGTAATCAGTGTGTGTGTGTGTGTGTTAGTGTGTTTGTGTTAGTGTGTGAATGTGCTTTGTATCTGTGTGTGCGTGTGTGTGTTTGTACTCTGGGTGTGTCGCCATGAATGTTATTGCTATGTGTGTGTGTGAATGTGTATGTTGTCTGTGTGTGTGTGAATGTGCTTGTTATCCGTGTGTGTGTGAATGTGTCTGTTATCCATGTGTGTGAATGTGCTTGTTATCTGTGTGTGAATGAGAATGTTATATGTGTGTCTGCAATCTGTGTGTGTATGTGTGTGTGTGTGAATGTGCCTGTTATCTGTGTGTGTGTGTGATTGTGCCTGTGATGTGTGTGTGTGTGAATCTGTCTGTTATCTGTATGTATGTGAATGTGTCTGCAATGTGTGTGTGTGTGTGTGTGAATATGCCTATTTTCTGTTTGTGTGTGTGTGGGTGTGTGAATGTGCCTGTGATATGTGTGTGTGTGTGTGTGTGTGCGTGTGTGTGTGTGTGTGCGTGAGAATGTGTCTGTTACCTGTGTGTGTGTGAATGTGCCTGTTATCCTTGTGTGTGTGTGTGTGTGTGTGTGTGTGTGAATGTGTCTGTTATCTGTGTGTGTATATGTGTGTGTGTAAATATGCTTGATATCTGTGTCGATGTGAATATGTCTGTAATCTGTGTGTGTACGAATGTGTCTGTTATCTGTGTCTGTGTGTGTGTGTGTGAATGTGTTTGTTCTGTGTGTGTGTGCGTGCCTGTTATCTGTGTGTGTGTGAATGTGTCTGTTAACTGTGTGTGTGTGTGTGTGTGATTGTGCGTGTGTGTGTCTGTAGTCAGTGTGTATGTCTGTATTCTTGTGTGTGTGAGTGTGTGTGAGTTTGTGTCTGTAATCAGTGTGTGTGTGTCTGTAATCAGTGTGTGTGTGTGTGTTAGTGTGTTAGTGTGTTTGTGTTCGTGTGTGAATGTGCTTTGTATCTGTGTGTGCGTGTGTGTGTTTGTAATCTGGGTGTGACGCCATGAATGTTACTGCTATGTGTCTGTGTGAATGTGTATGTTGTCTGTGTGTGTGAATGTGCTTGTTATCCGTGTGTGTGAATGTGCCTGTTATCCATGTGTGTGAATGTGCTTGTTATCTGTGTGTGAATGAGAATGTTATATGTGTGTCTGCAATCTGTGTGTGTATGTGTGTGTGTGTGTGTGAATGTGCCTGTTATCTGTGTGTGTGTGTGTGTGATTGTGCCTGTGATGTGTGTGTGTGTGTGAATCTGTCTGTTATCTGTATGTATGTGAATGTGTCTGCAATGTGTGTGTGTGTGTGTGAATGTGTATGTTATCTGTGTGTGCGTATGTATGTGTGTAAATATGCTTGTTATCTGTGTCGATGTGAATATGTCTGTAATCTGTGTGTGTACGAATGTGACTGTTATCTGTGTGTGTGTGTGTGTGTGAATGTGTTTGTTCTGTGTGTGTGTGTGTGTGCCTGTTATCTGTGTGTGTGTGAGTGTGTGTCTGTAATCTGTGGGTGTGTGTGTGATTGTGCGTGTGTGTGTGTGTCTGTAATCTGTGTGTGTGTGATTGTGCGTGTGTGTGTGTCTGTAATCTGTGTGTGTGTGTGTGGGTGATTGTGCGTGTGTGTCTGTAATCAGTGTGTATGTCTGTAATCTTGTGTGTGTGAGTGTGTGTGAGTTTGTGTCTGTAATCAGTGTGTGTGTCTGTAATCAGTGTGTGTGTTAGTGTGTTTGTGTTAGTGTGTGAATGTGCTTTGTATCTGTGTGTGTTTGTAATCTGGGTGTGTCGCCATGAATGTTACTGCTATGTGTGTGTGTGAATGTGTATGTTGTCTGTGTGTGTGTGAATGTGCTTGTCATCCGTGTGTGTGTGAATGTGTCTGTTATCCATGTGTGTGAATGTGCTTGTTATCTGTGTGTGAATGAGAATGTTATATGTGTGTCTGCAATCTGTGTGTGTATGTGTGTGTGTGTGAATGTGCCTGTTATCTGTGTGTGTGTGTGATTGTGCCTGTGATGTGTGTGTGTGTGAAGCTGTCTGTTATCTGTATGTATGTGAATGTGTCTGCAATGTGTGTGTGTGTGTGAATATGCCTATTTTCTGTTTGTGTGGGTGTGTGAATGTGCCTGTGATATGTGTGTGTGTGTGTGTGTGCGTGTGAATGTGTCTGTTACCTGTGTGTGTGTGAATGTGCCTGTTATCCTTGTGTGTGTGTGTGTGTGTGTGTGTGTGTGAATGTGCCTGTTATCTGTGTGTGTGTGTGATTGTGCCTGTGATGTGTGTGTGTGTGAAGCTGTCTGTTATCTGTATGTATGTGAATGTGTCTGCAATGTGTGTGTGTGTGTGAATATGCCTATTTTCTGTTTGTGTGGGTGTGTGAATGTGCCTGTGATATGTGTGTGTGTGTGTGTGTGTGTGTGTGCGTGTGAATGTGTCTGTTACCTGTGTGTGTGTGAATGTGCCTGTTATCCTTGTGTGTGTGTGTGTGTGTGTGTGTGAATGTGTCTGTTATCTGTGTGTGTGTATGTGTGTGTGTAAATATGCTTGTTATCTGTGTCGATGTGAATATGTCTGTAATCTGTGTGTGTACGAATGTGTCTGTTATGTGTCTGTGTGTGTGTGTGTGTGAATGTGTTTGTTCTGTGTGTGTGTGTGCGTGCCTGTTATCTGTGTGTGTGTGAATGTGTCTGTTATCTGTGTGTGTGTGTGTGTGTGTGTGATTGTGCGTGTGTCAGTGTGTGTCTGTAATCTGTGTGTGTGTGATTGTACGCGTGTGTGTCTGTAATCAGTGTGTATGTCTGTAATCGTGTGTGTGCGAGTGTGTGTGAGTTTGTGTCTGTAATCAGTGTGTGTGTGTCTGTAATCAGTGTGTGTGTGTGTGATTGTGCCTGTGATGTGTGTGTGTGTGTGAATCTGTCTGTTATCTGTATGTATGTGAATGTGTCTGCAATGTGTGTGTGTGTGTGTGAATGTGTATGTTATCTGTGTGTGCGTATGTATGTGTGTAAATATGCTTGTTATCTGTGTCGATGTGAATATGTCTGTAATCTGTGTGTGTACGAATGTGACTGTTATCTGTGTGTGTGTGTGTGTGAATGTGTTTGTTCTGTGTGTGTGTGTGTGTGTGCCTGTTATCTGTGTGTGTGTGAGTGTGTGTCTGTAATCTGTGGGTGTGTGTGTGATTGTGCGTGTGTGTGTGTGTCTGTAATCTGTGTGTGTGTGATTGTGCGTGTGTGTGTGTCTGTAATCTGTGTGTGTGTGTGTGGGTGATTGTGCGTGTGTGTCTGTAATCAGTGTGTATGTCTGTAATCTTGTGTGTGTGAGTGTGTGTGAGTTTGTGTCTGTAATCAGTGTGTGTGTCTGTAATCAGTGTGTGTGTTAGTGTGTTTGTGTTAGTGTGTGAATGTGCTTTGTATCTGTGTGTGTTTGTAATCTGGGTGTGTCGCCATGAATGTTACTGCTATGTGTGTGTGTGAATGTGTATGTTGTCTGTGTGTGTGTGAATGTGCTTGTCATCCGTGTGTGTGTGAATGTGTCTGTTATCCATGTGTGTGAATGTGCTTGTTATCTGTGTGTGAATGAGAATGTTATATGTGTGTCTGCAATCTGTGTGTGTATGTGTGTGTGTGTGAATGTGCCTGTTATCTGTGTGTGTGTGTGATTGTGCCTGTGATGTGTGTGTGTGTGAAGCTGTCTGTTATCTGTATGTATGTGAATGTGTCTGCAATGTGTGTGTGTGTGTGAATATGCCTATTTTCTGTTTGTGTGGGTGTGTGAATGTGCCTGTGATATGTGTGTGTGTGTGTGTGTGCGTGTGAATGTGTCTGTTACCTGTGTGTGTGTGAATGTGCCTGTTATCCTTGTGTGTGTGTGTGTGTGTGTGTGTGAATGTGCCTGTTATCTGTGTGTGTGTGTGATTGTGCCTGTGATGTGTGTGTGTGTGAAGCTGTCTGTTATCTGTATGTATGTGAATGTGTCTGCAATGTGTGTGTGTGTGTGAATATGCCTATTTTCTGTTTGTGTGGGTGTGTGAATGTGCCTGTGATATGTGTGTGTGTGTGTGTGTGTGTGTGCGTGTGAATGTGTCTGTTACCTGTGTGTGTGTGAATGTGCCTGTTATCCTTGTGTGTGTGTGTGTGTGTGTGTGTGTGAATGTGTCTGTTATCTGTGTGTGTGTATGTGTGTGTGTAAATATGCTTGTTATCTGTGTCGATGTGAATATGTCTGTAATCTGTGTGTGTACGAATGTGTCTGTTATGTGTCTGTGTGTGTGTGTGTGTGAATGTGTTTGTTCTGTGTGTGTGTGTGCGTGCCTGTTATCTGTGTGTGTGTGAATGTGTCTGTTATCTGTGTGTGTGTGTGTGTGTGTGTGATTGTACGCGTGTGTGTATGTAATCAGTGTGTATGTCTGTAATCGTGTGTGTGCGAGTGTGTGTGAGTTTGTGTCTGTAATCAGTGTGTGTGTGTCTGTAATCAGTGTGTGTGTGTGTTAGTGTGTTTGTGTTAGTGTGTGAATGTGCTTTGTATCTGTGTGTGCGTGTGTGTGTTTGTAATCTGGGTGTGTCGCCATGAATGTTACTGCTATGTGTGTGTGTGAATGTGTATGTTGTCTGTGTGTGTGTGAATGTGCTTGTTATCCGTGTGTGTGTGAATGTGTCTGTTATCCATGTGTGTGAATGTGCTTGTTATCTGTGAGTGAATGAGAATGTTATATGTGTGTCTGCAATCTGTGTGTGTATGTGTGTGTGTGAATGTGCCTGTTATCTGTGTGTGTGTGTGATTGTGCCTGTGATGTGTGTGTGTGTGAATCTGTCTGTTATCTGTATGTATGTGAATGTGTCTGCAATGTGTGTGTGTGTGTGTGTGAATATGCCTATTTTCTGTTTGTGTGTGTGTGGGTGAGTGAATGTGCCTGTGATATGTGTGTGTGTGTGTGTGTGTGCGTGTGAATGTGTCCGTTACCTGTGTGTGTGTGAATGTGCCTGTTATCCTTGTGTGTGTGTGTGTGTGTGAATGTGTCTGTTATCTGTGTGTGTGTATGTGTGTGTGTAAATATGCTTGTTATCTGTGTCGATGTGAATATGTCTGTAATCTGTGTGTGTACGAATGTGTCTGTTATCTGTGTCTGTGTATGTGTGTGTGTGAATGTGTTTGTTCTGTGTGTGTGTGTGTGCCTGTTATCTGTGTGTGTGTGAATGTGTCTGTTATCGTGTGTGTGTGTGTGTGTGATTGTGCGTGTGTGAGTGTGTGTCTGTAATCTGTGTGTGTGAATGAATGTGTCTGTTATCTGTGTGTGTGTCTGTGTGTATGTCTGTTATATGTGTGTGTGTGTGAATGTGCCTGTTATCTGTGTGTGTGTGAATGTGTCCGTTGTCTGTGTGTGTGTTTGTGTGAATGTGTCTGTTATCTGTGTTTGTGTATGTCTGTTATCTGTGAGTGCGTGCGTGCGTGTCTGTGTGAATGTGCCTGTTATCTGTGTGTGTGTGTGTGATTGTGCCTGTGATGTGTGTGTGTGTGAAGCTGTCTGTTATCTGTATGTATGTGAATGTGTCTGCAATTTGTGTGTGTGTGTGAATATGCCTATTTTCTGTTTGTGTGTGTGTGGGTGTGTGAATGTGCCTGTGATATGTGTGTGTGTGTGTGTGTGTGTGTGTGAATGTGTCTGTTATCTGTGTGTGTGTATGTTTGTGTGTAAATATGCTTGTTATCTGTATCGATGTGAATATGTCTGTAATCTGTGTGTGTACGAATGTGTCTGTTATCTGTGTCTGTGTGTGTGTGTGTGTGTGTTTGTTCTGTGTGTGTGTGTGCGTGCCTGTTATCTGTGTGTGTGTGAATGTGTCTGTTATCTCTGTGTGTGTGTGTGTGTGTGATTGTGCGTGTGTGAGTGTGTGTCTGTAATCTGTGTGTGTGTGTGTGATTGTGCGTGTGTGTGTCTGTAATCAGTGTGTATGTCTGTAATCGTGTGTGTGCGAGTGTGTGTGAGTTTGTGTCTGTAATCAGTGTGTGTGTGTCTGTAATCAGTGTGTGTGTGTGTGTGTTAGTGTGTTTGTGTTAGTGTGTGAATGTGCTTTGTATCTGTGTGTGCGTGTGTGTGTTTGTAATCTGGGTGTGTCGCCATGAATGTTACTGCTATGTGTGTGTGTGAATGTGTATGTTGTCTGTGTGTGTGTGAATGTGCTTGTCATCCGTGTGTGTGTGAATGTGTCTGTTATCTATGTGTGTGAATGTGCTTGTTATCTGTGTGTGAATGAGAATGTTATATGTGTGTCTGCAATCTGTGTGTGTATGTGTGTGTGTGTGAATGTGCCTGTTATCTGTGTGTGTGTGTGATCGTGCCTGTGATGTGTGTGTGTGTGAATCTGTCTGTTATCTGTATGTATGTGAATGTGTCTGCAATGTGTGTGTGTGTGTGTGAATATGCCTATTTTCTGTTTGTGTGTGTGTGGGTGTGTGAATGTGCCTGTGATATGTGTGTGTGTGTGTGTGTGTGCGTGTGAATGTGTCTGTTACCTGTGTGTGTGTGAATGTGCCTGTTATCCTTGTGTGTGTGTGTGTGTGTGAATGTGTCTGTTATCTGTGTGTGTGTATGTGTGTGTGTAAATATGCTTGTTATCTGTGTCGATGTGAATATGTCTGTAATCTGTGTGTGTACGAATGTGTCTGTTATCTGTGTCTGTGTGTGTGTGTGTGTGTGAATGTGTTTGTTCTGTGTGTGTGTATGTGTGTGCCTGTTATCTGTGTGTGTGTGAATGTGTCTGTTATCTGTGTGTGTGTGTGTGTGTGTGTGTGTGATTGTGCGTGTGTGAGTGTGTGTCTGTAATCTGTGTGTGTGTGTGTGATTGTGCGTGTGTGTGTCTGTAATCAGTGTGCATGTCTGTAATCTTGTGTGTGTGAGTGTGTGTGAGTTTGTGTCTGTAATCAGTGTGTGTGTGTCTGTAATCAGTGTGTGTGTGTGTGTTAGTGTGTTAGTGTGTTTGTGTTAGTGTGTGAATGTGCTTTGTATCTGTGTGTGCGTGTGTGTGTTTGTAATCTGGGTGTGTCGCCATGAATGTTACTGCTATGTGTGTGTGTGAATGTGTATGTTGTCTGTGTGTGTGTGAATGTGCTTGTTATCCGTGTGTGTGTGAATGTGTCTGTTATCCATGTGTGTGAATGTGCTTGTTATCTGTGAGTGAATGAGAATGTTATATGTGTTTCTGCAATCTGTGTGTGTATGTGTGTGTGTGTGAATGTGCCTGTTATCTGTGTGTGTGTGTGTGATTGTGCCTGTGATGTGTGTGTGTGTGAATCTGTCTGTTATCTGTATGTATGTGAATGTGTCTGCAATTTGTGTGGGTGTGTGAATGTGCCTGTGATATGTGTGTGTGTGTGTGTGTGTGTGTGTGCGTGGGAATGTGTCTGTTACCTGTGTGTGTGTGTGAATGTGCCTGTTATCCTTGTGTGTGTGTGTGTGTGTGTGTGTGTGAATGTGTCTGTTATCTGTGTGTGTGTATGTTTGTGTGTAAATATGCTTGTTATCTGTATCGATGTGAATATGTCTGTAATCTGTGTGTGTACGAATGTGTCTGTTATCTGTGTCTGTGTGTGTGTGTGTGTGTGTGTTTGTTCTGTGTGTGTGTGTGCGTGCCTGTTATCTGTGTGTGTGTGAATGTGTCTGTTATCTCTGTGTGTGTGTGTGTGTGTGTGTGTGATTGTGCGTGTGTGAGTGTGTGTCTGTAATCTGTGTGTGTGTGTGTGATTGTGCGTGTGTGTGTCTGTAATCAGTGTGTATGTCTGTAATCTTGTGTGTGCGAGTGTGTGTGAGTTTGTGTCTGTAATCAGTGTGTGTGTGTCTGTAATCAGTGTGTGTGTGTGTGTGTTAGTGTGTTTGTGTTAGTGTGTGAATGTGCTTTGTATCTGAGTGTGCGTGTGTGTGTTTGTAATCTGGGTGTGTCGCCATGAATGTTACTGCTATGTGTGTGTGTGAATGTGTATGTTGTCTGTGTGTGTGTGAATGTGCTTGTCATCCGTGTGTGTGTGAATGTGTCTGTTATCTATGTGTGTGAATGTGCTTGTTATCTGTGTGTGAATGAGAATGTTATATGTGTGTCTGCAATCTGTGTGTGTATGTGTGTGTGTGTGAATGTGCCTGTTATCTGTGTGTGTGTGATCGTGCCTGTGATGTGTGTGTGTGTGAATCTGTCTGTTATCTGTATGTATGTGAATGTGTCTGCAATGTGTGTGTGTGTGTGTGTGAATATGCCTATTTTCTGTTTGTGTGTGTGTGGGTGTGTGAATGTGCCTGTGATATGTGTGTGTGTGTGTGTGTGCGTGTGAATGTGTCTGTTACCTGTGTGTGTGTGAATGTGCCTGTTATCCTTGTGTGTGTGTGTGTGTGAATGTGTCTGTTATCTGTGTGTGTGTATGTGTGTGTGTAAATATGCTTGTTATCTGTGTCGATGTGAATATGTCTGTAATCTGTGTGTGTACGAATGTGTCTGTTATCTGTGTCTGTGTGTGTGTGTGTGTGAATGTGTTTGTTCTGTGTGTGTGTATGTGTGTGCCTGTTATCTGTGTGTGTGTGAATGTGTCTGTTATCTGTGTGTGTGTGTGTGTGTGTGATTGTGCGTGTGTGAGTGTGTGTCTGTAATCTGTGTGTGAGTGTGTGTGATTGTGCGTGTGTGTGTCTGTAATCAGTGTGCATGTCTGTAATCTTGTGTGTGTGAGTTTGTGTCTGTAATCAGTCTGTGTGTGTCTGTAATCAGTGTGTTAGTGTATTTGTGTTAGTGTGTGAATGTGCTTTGTATCTGTGTGTGCGTGTGTGTGTTTGTAATCTGGGTGTGTCGCCATGAATGTTACTGCTATGTGTGTGTGTGTATGTTGTCTGTGTGTGTGAATGTGCTTGTTATCCGTGTGTGTGTGAATGTGTCTGTTATCCATGTGTGTGAATGTGCTTGTTATCTGTGTGTGAATGATAATGTTATATGTGTGTCTGCAATCTGTGTGTGTATGTGTGTGTGTGTGAATGTGCCTGTTATCATTGTGTGTGTGAGTGTGTGTGTGTCTGTAATCTGGGTGTCTCTCTGTGAATGTATCTGCTATGTGTGTGTGTGAATGTGTCTGTTATCTGTGTGTTTGTGTTATCTGTGTGTGTGTGTGTGTGTGAAGTTGCTTGTTATCTGTGTGTGCGTGTGTGTGTGAATCTGACTGTTATCGGTGTGTGTGTGAATGTGTCTGTTTTCTGTGTGTGTGTGTGTGTATGTCTGTTATATGTGTGTGTGTGAATGTGCCTGTTATCTGTGTGTGTGTGAATGTGTCCGTTGTCTGTGTGTGTGTTTGTGTGATTGTGTCTGTTATCTCTGTTTGTGTAAGTCTGTGATCTGTGCGTGCGTGCGTGTCTGTGTGTGTGTGTGTGAATGTGTCTGTTCTCTGTGTGTGTGTATGTGTGTGTGTAAATGTGCTTGTTATCTGTGTCGATGTGAATATGTCTGTAATCTGTGTGTGTACGAATGTGTCTGTTATCTGTGTCTGTGTGTGTGTGTGTGTGTGAATGTGTTTGTTCTGTGTGTGTGTATGTGTGTGCCTGTTATCTGTGTGTGTGTGAATGTGTCTGTTATCTGTGTGTGTGTGTGTGTGTGTGTGATTGTGCGTGTGTGAGTGTGTGTCTGTAATCTGTGTGTGTGTGTGTGTGTGATTGTGCGTGTGTGTGTCTGTAATCAGTGTGCATGTCTGTAATCTTGTGTGTGTGAGTGTGTGTGAGTTTGGGTCTGTAATCAGTCTGTGTGTGTCTGTAATCAGTGTGTGTGTTAGTGTGTTAGTGTATTTGTGTTAGTGTGTGAATGTGCTTTGTATCTGTGTGTGCGTGTGTGTGTTTGTAATCTGGGTGTGTCGCCATGAATGTTACTGCTATGTGTGTGTGTGTATGTTGTCTGTGTGTGTGAATGTGCTTGTTATCCGTGTGTGTGTGAATGTGTCTGTTATCCATGTGTGTGAATGTGCTTGTTATCTGTGTGTGAATGATAATGTTATATGTGTGTCTGCAATCTGTGTGTGTATGTGTGTGTGTGTGAATGTGCCTGTTATCATTGTGTGTGTGAGTGTGTGTGTGTCTGTAATCTGGGTGTCTCTCTGTGAATGTATCTGCTATGTGTGTGTGTGAATGTGTCTGTTATCTGTGTGTTTGTGTTATCTGTGTGTGTGTGTGTGTGTGAAGTTGCTTGTTATCTGTGTGTGCGTGTGTGTGTGAATCTGACTGTTATCGGTGTGTGTGTGAATGTGTCTGTTTTCTGTGTGTGTGTGTGTGTGTGAATGTGTCTGTTATCTGTGTGTGTGTCTGTGTGTATGTCTGTTATATGTGTGTGTGTGAATGTGCCTGTTATCTGTGTGTGTGTGAATGTGTCCGTTGTCTGTGTGTGTGTTTGTGTGAATGTGTCTGTTATCTCTGTTTGTGTATGTCTGTTATCTGTGCGTGCGTGTCTGTGTGTGTGTGAATGTGCCTGTTATCTGTGTGTGTGTGAATCTGTCTGATATCTGTATGTATGTGAATGTGTCTGCAATGTGTGTGTGTGTGTGTGAATATGCCTATTTTCTGTGTGTGTGTGTGTGTGTGTGTGTGAGTGTGTGAATGTGCCTGTGATGTGTGTGTGCATGTGAATGTGCCTGTTATCTGTATGTGTGTGCGTGTGCGTGTGTATGTGGGTGTGTGAATGTGTCTGTTACCTGTGTGTGTGTGAATGTGCCTGTTATCTGTGTGTGTGTGTGTGTATGTCTGTTATATGTGTGTGTGTGAATGTGCCTGTTATCTGTGTGTGTGTGAATGTGTCCGTTGTCTGTGTGTGTGTTTGTGTTATTGTGTCTGTTATCTCTGTTTGTGTAAGTCTGTGATCTGTGCGTGCGTGCGTGTCTGTGTGTGTGTGTGTGTGTGTGTGAATGTGTCTGTTCTCTGTGTGTGTGTATGTGTGTGTGTAAATGTGCTTGTTATCTGTGTCGATGTGAATGTGTCGGTAATCTGTGTATGTACGAATGCGTCTGTTATCTGTGCGTGTGTGAATGTGTTTGTTCTTTGTGTCTGTGTGTGTGCCTGTTATCTGTGTGTGTACGAATGTGTCTGTTATCTGTGTGTGTGTGTGTGTGTGAATGTGTTTGTTCTGTGTGTGTGTGTGTGCCTGTTATCTGTGTGTGTGAATGTGTCTGTTATCTGTGTGTGTGTATGAATGTGTCTGTTATCTGTGTGTGTCTGTGTGTATGTCTGTTATATGTGTGTGTGTGTGTGAATGTGCCTGTTATCTGTGTGTGTGTGAATGTGTCCGTTGTCTGTGTGTGTGTTTGTGTGAATGTGTCTGTTATCTGTGTTTGTGTATGTCTGTTATCTGTGAGTGCGTGAGTGCGTGTCTGTGTGTGTGCGTGTGAATGTGCCTGTTATCTGTGTGTGTGTGTGATTGTGCCTGTGATGTGTGTGTGTGTGAAGCTGTCTGTTATCTGTATGTATGTGAATGTGTCTGCAATGTGTGTGTGTGTGAATATGCCTATTTTCTGTTTGTGTGTGTGTGGGTGTGTGAATGTGCCTGTGATATGTGTGTGTGTGTGTGTGTGCGTGTGAATGTGTCTGTTACCTGTGTGTGTGTGAATGTGCCTGTTATCCTTGTGTGTGTGTGTGTGTGTGTGTGTGTGTGTGTGTGTGTGAATGTGTCTGTTATCTGTGTGTGTGTATGTGTGTGTGTAAATATGCTTGTTATCTGTGTCGATGTGAATATGTCTGTAATCTGTGTGTGTACGAATGTGTCTGTGATCTGTGTCTGTGTGTGTGTGTGTGGGTGTGAATGTGTTTGATCTGTGTGTGTGTGCGTGCCTGTTATCTGTGTGTGTGTGAATGTGTCTGTTATCTCTGTGTGTGTGTGTGTGTGTGTGTGTGTGTGTGATTGTGCATGTGTCAGTGTGTGTCTGTAATCTGTGTGTGTGTGTGTGAATGTGTTTGTTCTTTGTGTCTGTGTGTGTGCCTGTTATCTGTGTGTGTGAATGTGTCTGTTATCTGTGTGTGTGTATGAATGTGTCTGTTATCTGTGTGTGTGTCTGTGTGTATGTCTGTTATATGTGTGTGTGTGTGTGTGAATGTGCCTGTTATCTGTGTGTGTGTGAATGTGTCCGTTGTCTGTGTGTGTGTTTGTGTGAATGTGTCTGTTATCTGTGTTTGTGTATGTCTGTTATCTGTGAGTGCGTGAGTGCGTGTCTGTGTGTGTGTGTGTGAATGTGCCTGTTATCTGTGTGTGTGTGTGATTGTGCCTGTGATGAGTGTGTGTGTGAAGCTGTATGTTATCTGTATGTATGTGAATGTGGCTGCAATGTGTGTGTGTGTGTGTGAATATGCCTATTTTCTGTTTGTGTGTGTGTGGGTGTGTGAATGTGCCTGTGATATGTGTGTGTGTGTGTGTGTGCGTGTGAATGTGTCTGTTACCTGTGTGTGTGTGAATGTGCCTGTTATCCTTGTGTGTGTGTGTGTGTGTGTGTGAATGTGTCTGTTATCTGTGTGTGTGTATGTGTGTGTGTAAATATGCTTGTTATCTGTGTCGATGTGAATATGTCTGTAATCTGTGTGTGTACGAATGTGTCTGTTATCTGTGTCTGTGTGTGTGTGTGAATGTGTTTGTTCTCTGTGTGTGTGTGTGTGTGTGCCTGTTATCTGTGTGTGTGTGTGTGTGTGATTGTGCGTGTGTGAGTGTGTGTCTGTAATCTGTGTGTGTGTGTGTGATTGTGCGTGTGTGTGTCTGTAATCAGTGTGTATGTCTGTAATCTTGTGTGTGTGAGTGTGTGTGAGTTTGTGTCTGTAATCAGTGTGTGTGTGTCTGTAATCAGTGTGTGTGTTAGTGTGTTAGTGTATTTGTGTTAGTGTGTGAATGTGCTTTGTATCTGTGTGTGCGTGTGTGTGTTTGTAATCTGGGTGTGTCGCCATGAATGTTACTGCTATGTGTGTGTGTGAATGTGTATGTTGTCTGTGTGTGTGAATGTGCTTGTTATCCGTGTGTGTGTGAATGTGTCTGTTATCCATGTGTGTGAATGTGCTTGTTATCTGTGTGTGAATGAGAATGTTATATGTGTGTCTGCAATCTGTGTGTGTATGTGTGTGTGTGTGTGAATGTGCCTGTTATCATTGTGTGTGTGAGTGTGTGTGTGTCTGTAATCTGGGTGTCTCTCTGTGAATGTATCTGCTATGTGTGTGTGTGAATGTGTCTGTTATCTGTGTGTTTGTGTGTGTGTGTGCGTGTGTGTGTGAATCTGACTGTTATCGGTGTGTGTGTGAATGTGTCTGTTTTCTGTGTGTGTGTGTGTGTATGTGTGAATGTGTCTGTTATCTGTGTGTGTGTCTGTGTGTATGTCTGTTAAGTGTGTGTGTGTGAATGTGCCTGTTATCTGTGTGTGTGTGAATGTGTCCGTTGTCTGTGTGTGTGTTTGTGTGATTGTGTCTGTTATCTCTCTTTGTGTAAGTCTGTTATCTGTGCGTGCGTGCGTGTCTGTGTGTGTGTGTGTGTGCGAATGTGCCTGTTACCTGTGTGTGTGTGTGAATGTGCCTGTGATGTGTGTGTGTGTGAATCTGTCTGATATCTGTATCTATGTGAATCTGTCTGCAATGTGTGTGTGTGTGTGTGAATATGCCTATTTTCTGTGTGTGTGTGTGTGTGTGTGTGTGAATATAGAACATAGAACATAGAACATTACAGCGCAGAACAGGCCCTTCGGCCCACGATGTTGCACCGACCAGTTAAAAAAAAAAACTGTGACCCTCCAACCTAAACCAATTTCTTTTCGTCCATGAACCTATCTACGGATCTCTTAAACGCCCCCAAACTAGGCGCATTTACAACTGATGCTGGCAGGGCATTCCAATCCCTCACCACCCTCTGGGTAAAGAACCTACCCCTGACATCGGTTCTATAACTACCCCCCCTCAATTTAAAGCCATGCCCCCTCGTGCTGGATTTCTCCATCAGAGGAAAAAGGCTATCACTATCCACCCTATCTAAACCTCTAATCATCTTATATGTTTCAATAAGATCCCCTCTTAGCCGCCGCCTTTCCAGCGAAAACAATCCCAAATCCCTCAGCCTCTCCTCATAGGATCTCCCCTCCATACCAGGCAACATCCTGGTAAACCTCCTCTGCACCCTCTCCAAAGCCTCCACATCCTTCCTGTAATGTGGGGACCAGAACTGCACACAGTACTCCAAGTGCGGCTGCACCAGAGTTGTGTACAGTTGCAACATAACGCTACGACTCCTAAATTCAATCCCCCTACCAATAAACGCCAAGACACCATATGCCTTCTTAACAACCTTATCTACTTGATTCCCAACTTTCAGGGATCTATGCACACATACACCTAGATCCCTCTGCTCCTCCACACTATTCAAAGTCCTCCCGTTAGCCCTATACTCAACACATCTGTTATTCCTACCAAAGTGAATTACCTCACACTTCTCCGCATTAAACTCCATCCGCCACCTCTCGGCCCAACTTTGCAACCTGTCTAAGTCTTCCTGCAAACTACGACACCCTTCCTCACTGTCTACCACACCACCGACTTTGGTGTCATCAGCAAATTTGCTAATCCACCCAACTATACCCTCATCCAGATCATTAATAAATATTACAAACAGCAGTGGCCCCAAAACAGATCCCTGAGGTACACCACTTGTAACCGCACTCCATGATGAATATTTACTATCAACCACCACCCTCTGTTTCCTATCCGCTAGCCAATTCCTGATCCAATTTCCTAGATCACCCCCAATCCCAAACATCTGCATTTTCTGTAGAAGCCTACCATGGTGAACCTTATCAAACGCCTTACTAAAATCCATATATACCACGTCCACTGCCTTGCCCCCATCCACCTCCTTGGTCACTTTCTCAAAAAACTCAATAAGGTTAGTAAGGCACGACCTACCTGCCACAAAACCATGCTGACTATCACCTATCAATTCATTACTCTCCAAATAACTATAAATCCTATCCCTTATAATTTTTTCCAACATCTTGCCGACAACAGAAGTGAGACTCACCGGTCTATAATTCCCGGGGAAGTCTCTGTTCCCCTTCTTAAACAATGGGACAACATTCGCTAACCTCCAATCTTCTGGTACTATACCAGAGGCCAACGACGACCTGAAGATCAGAGCCAGAGGCTCTGCAATCACTTCTCTTGCCTCCCAGAGAATCCTTGGATAAATCCCATCCGGACCAGGGGATTTATCTATTTTCAGACCCTCCAGAATATCCTGCACATCCTCCTTATCAACTGTAATACTGTCTATTCTACTCCCCTGCAACCCAGTGTCCTCCTCAGCTATATTCATGTCCCCTTGCGTGAACACCGAAGAGAAATATTGGTTCAATGCTTCACCAATCTCCTCCGGTTCCACACATAACTTCCCTCTGCCATCTATAACTGGCCCTAAACTTGCCCTAACCAACCTTCTGTTCTTGACATACCTATAGAACGCCTTAGGATTCTCTTTAACCCTATCCGCCAAAGTCTTCTCATGTCCCCTTTTAGCCCTTCTAAGCTCGCTCTTCAACTCCCTCTTAGCCAATCTAAAGCTTTCTAGTGCACTACCCGAGTGCTCACGTCTCATCCGAACATAAGCCTCCTTTTTCTTTTTAACCAACAAAGAAACTTTTTTGGTGCACCACGGTTCCCTAGCCCTACCAATTCCTCCTTGCCTGACAGGGACATACCTATCACAGACTCGCAGTAGCTGCTCCTTGAAAAAACTCCACATGTCGGACGTTCCCAGTCCCTGTAATCTCCTAGTCCAACCTATGTTTCCTAATTCTCTCCTAATAGCCTCATAATTACCCTTCCCCCAGCTAAAACCACTGGCCCGAGGTTCATGCCTATCCCTTTCCATCACTAAGGTGAACGTAACCGAATTGTGGTCACTATCACCAAAATGCACACCAACTTCCAAGTCTAGCACCTGGTCTGGCTCATTTCCCAGCAAGAAGTTTAACAACACCAGGTTAAAGTCCAACAGGTTTATTTGGTAGCAAAAGCCACAGGTGTGGCTTTTGCTACCAAATAAACCTGTTGGACTTTAACCTGGTGTTGACCAAATAAACCTGTTGGACTTTAACCTGGTGTTGTTAAACTTCTTACTGTGTTTACCCCAGTCCAACGCCGGCATCTCCACATCATCATTTCCCAGCACCAGATCCAATATAGCCTCACCTCTAGTTGGCCTGTCTACATACTGAGTCAAAAAACCTTCCTGCACGCTTTGAACAAAAACTGACCCCTCTAACGAGCTAGAGCTATAACAATTCCAGTCAATATTAGTCAAGTTAAAATCCCCCATAACAATTGCCCTATTACTTTCACTCCTAAGCAGGATTGACTCCGCAATCCTTTCCTCAACCTCTCTAGAACTTTTAGGAGGTCTATAAAAGACTCCCAACAGGGTGACCTCTCCTCTCCTATTTCTAATCTCCGCCCATACTACCTCAACAGATAAGTCCTCATCAAACCTCCTCTCTGACACTGTGATACAATCTCTGACCAATAATGCTACCCCTCCCCCTCTTCTACCTCCTTCCCTACTTCGACTAAAACATTTGAACCCCGGGACCTGCAGCATCCATTCCTGCCCCTGCTCTATCCATGTCTCTGAAATAGCCACAACATCGAAGTCCCAGGTACTGATCCACGCTGCAAGTTCACCCACTTTATTGCGAATACTCCTGGCATTGAAGTATACACATTTCAAACCCTGCTCCACCCCACCTCTGCAATGCCGTGCATTGCAGTCCCCATCCATGCATCCCTCACTTTCAGCCCCACTACTCAGGATCCCTCCCCCCCCCCCGAATCAGTTTAAACCTCCCTGCATGGCCTTAGCAAATTTACCCCCCAGGATATTGGTCCCCTTCTGATTAAGGTGTAGACCATCCTTCTCATAGAGGTCACACCTTCCCCAGTACGAGCCCCAATTGCTTAAGTACCTGAACCCCTCCCTCCTGCACCATCCCCTCAGCCATGAATTCAAACCTTCCCTCTCCCTATTCCTCTCTAAACTATCCCGTGGTACAGGCAAGAGTCCAGAGATAACCACTCTGTCAGTCTTGGCCTTTAGTTTCCACCCCAACTCCATAAATCCCTGCCTAATATCCCCTTCCCCTATCCTCCCTATGTCGTGTGTCCCCACATGTACAATAACTTGTGGTTTATCTCCCTCCCCCCTAAGAGTCCTGAATACCCTGTCAGACACATCCCGGACCCCAGCCCCTGGTAGGCAACACACCAACCCTGAGTCCCTACCTTTAGTTCCGACCCTCCTATCTGTCCCCTTAATTGTGGAGTCCCCAATCACAAGGCCCAGTCTTTTACAGCCCCTAACCACCTGAGCTTTCTCACTCGGCTCACCCCCAGAGATCTGCTCTCTATGCTCAGTTGATTCCTCCTCAACTGTAGCCTCCAGCACCGAAAACCTATTATGGAGGGGAACCGCCCCAGGGGATTGTCTTCCCGATTGCTTCTTACCCCTCCTCCTGGCATTGACCCAAGCCTCATTTCTAGGAGTTACTATTTCTCTATAACTCCTATCAACTTCCACCTCCGCCTCCCGAATTATGCGGAGTTCCTCTAACTCCCCCTCCATCTCCTTTACACGCTCCTCCAGAAGCTGCAATCTAATGCACTTCTTACAACTAAAATCTCCTGAAACACTACTGGATTTCCTCACCACATACATCCCACAGGAGATGCAGCATACTGCCTGAACTGCCATCCCTGAAGCCATTACCAGCAAGAAAAAAAGAAAACAAAAAACTTCCCCACACTTATAATTAGGTTAGAGGAGGATGGAAGGGTGGGATCCTCTACCAGTGTAGAGGATCGGGTATCTCCTCTGCACCAATTTATAGGGCTAGGGGCCCGAGAGAAAAAAAAACTACAGCTACCGGCAGGCTTCGCGATGCGGCCTTCCGGTTTCCGTTAATTACAAAAAACCTCCCGAAAATTAGACAAAAAAACCCCCAGAATTTACTCACAGTCCGCGCTCTCTCTCTCACCGCTCACAGTCTCCACCCCGCAGGTCCGCTCCCAGAGGAACACTGAGGCCGATACCCCGAGGCGAGTACTTATAAGGTAAGTGAGAGAAAAAAAAAAACTACAGCTACCGGCAGGCTTCGCGATGCGGCCTTCCGGTTTCCGTTAATTACAAAAAACCTCCCGAAAATTAGACAAAAAAAACCCCAGAATTTACTCACAGTCCGCGCTCTCTCTCTCTCACCGCTCACAGTCTCCACCCCGCAGGTCCGCTCCCAGAGGAACACTGAGCCAGAATGTGCCTGTGATATATGTGTGCGTGTGCGTGTGAATGTGCCTGTTATCTGTGTGTGTGTGTGCGTGACTGCGAGTGCGTGTGTATGTGGGTGTGTGAATGTGTCTGTTACCTGTGTGTGTGTGAATGTGCCTGTTATCTGTGTGTGTGTGTGTGTGTGTGTGATTGTGCGTGTGTGAGTGTGTGTCCGTAATCTGTGTGTGGGTGTGTGTGTGATTGTGCGTGTGTGTGTCTGTAATCAGTGTGTATGTCTGTAATCTTGTGTGTGTGAGTGTGTGTGAGTTTGTGTCTGTAATCAGTGTGTGTGTGTCTGTAATCTGTGTGTGTATGTGTGTGTGTGTGAATGTGCCTGTTATCATTGTGTGTGTGTGTGTGTGTGTGTGTGTGCGTGTGAATGTGCCTGTTATCTGTGTGGGTGCGTGACTGCGAGTGCGTGTGTGTGTGAATGTGC
Source organism: Mustelus asterias (assembly GCF_964213995.1). Classification (NCBI taxonomy): domain Eukaryota; kingdom Metazoa; phylum Chordata; class Chondrichthyes; order Carcharhiniformes; family Triakidae; genus Mustelus; species Mustelus asterias. The sequence continues at coordinate 201,782,242 of NC_135801.1, forward strand.
CTGTGATGTGTGTGTGCGTGAATCTATCTGTTATCTGTATGTATGTGAATGTGTGTGCAATGTGTGTGTGTGTGTGAATATGCCTATTTTCTGTTTGTGTGTGTGTGTGTGAATGTGCCTGTGATATGTGTGTGCGTGTGTGTGTGTGCGTGTGAATGTGCCTGTTATCTGTGTGTGTGTGTGCGTGACTGCGAGTGCGTGTGTGCGTGTGAATGTGTCTGTTATCTGTGTGTGTGTGAATGTGTCTGTTCTCTGTGTGTGTGTATGTGTGTGTGTAAATGTGCTTGTTATCTGTGTCGATGTGAATGTGTCTGTAATCTGTGTGTGTACGAATGCGTCTGTTATCTGTGTGTGTGTGTGTGTGAATGTGTTTGTTCTTTGTGTCTGTGTGTGTGCCTGTTATCTGTGTGTGTGAATGTGTCTGTTATCTGTGTGTGTGTATGAATGTGTCTGTTATCTGTGTGTGTGTCTGTGTGTATGTCTGTTATATGTGTGTGTGTGTGAATGTGTTTGTTCTCTGTGTCTGTGTGTGTGCCTGTTATCTGTGTGTGTACGAATGTGTCTGTTATCTGTGTGTGTGTGTGTGTGTGAATGTGTTTGTTCTGTGTGTGTGTGTGCCTTTTATCTGTGTGTGTGAATGTGTCTGTTATCTGTGTGTGTATGAATGTGTCTGTTATCTGTGTGTGTGTCTGTGTGTATGTCTGTTATATGTGTGTGTGTGTGTGTGAATGTGCCTGTTATCTGTGTGTGTGTGAATGTGTCCGTTTTCTGTGTGTGTGTTTGTGTGAATGTGTCTGTTATCTGTCTTTGTGTATGTCTGTTATCTGTGAGTGCGTGCGTGCGTGTCTGTGTGTGGGTGTGTGAATGTTATTTGTGTGTGTGTGTGATTGTGCCTGTGATGTGTGTGTTTGTGAATCTGTCTGTTATCTGTGAGTGCGTGAGTGCGTGTCTGTGTGTGTGTGTGTGAATGTGCCTGTTATCTGTGTGTGTGTGTGATTGTGCCTGTGATGTGTGTGTGTGTGAAGCTGTCTGTTATCTGTATGTATGTGAATGTGTCTGCAATGTGTGTGTGTGTGTGTGAATATGCCTATTTTCTGTTTGTGTGTGTGTGGGTGTGTGAATGTGCCTGTGATATGTGTGTGTGTGTGTGCGTGTGAATGTGTCTGTTACCTGTGTGTGTGTGAATGTGCCTGTTATCCTTGTGTGTGTGTGTGTGTGTGAATGTGTCTGTTATCTGTGTGTGTGTATGTGTGTGTGTAAATATGCTTGTTATCTGTGTCGATGTGAATATGTCTGTAATCTGTGTGTGTACGAATGTGTCTGTTATCTGTGTCTGTGTGTGTGTGTGTGAATGTGTTTGTTCTGTGTGTGTGTGTGCGTGCCTGTTATCTGTGTGTGTGTGAATGTGTCTGTTATCTCTGTGTGTGTGTGTGTGTGTGATTGTGCGTGTGTCAGTGTGTGTCTGTAATCTGTGTGTGTGTGTGTGTGTGATTGTGCGTGTGTGTGTCTGTAATCAGTGTGTATGTCTGTAATCGTGTGTGTGCGAGTGTGTGTGAGTTTGTGTCTGTAATCGGTGTGTGTGTGTCTGTAATCAGTGTGTGTGTGTGTGTTAGTGTGTTAGTGTGTTTGTGTTAGTGTGTGAATGTGCTTTGTATCTGTGTGTGCGTGTGTGTGTTTGTAATCTGGGTGTGTCGCCATGAATGTTACTGCTATGTGTGTGTGTGAATGTGTATGTTGTCTGTGTGTGTGTGAATGTGCTTGTTATCCGTGTGTGTGTGAATGTGTCTGTTATCCATGTGTGTGAATGTGCTTGTTATCTGTGTGTGAATGAGAATGTTATATGTGTGTCTGCAATCTGTGTGTGTATGTGTGTGTGTGTGAATGTGCCTGTTATCTGTGTGTGTGTGTGATTGTGCCTGTGATGTGTGTGTGTGTGTGAATCTGTCTGTTATCTGTATGTATGTGAATGTGTCTGCAATGTGTGTGTGTGTGTGTGTGTGAATATGCCTATTTTCTGTTTGTGTGTGTGTGGGTGTGTGAATGTGCCTGTGATATGTGTGTGTGAGTGTGTGTGTGCGTGTGATTGTGTCCGTTACCTGTGTGTGTGTGAATGTGCCTGTTATCCTTGTGTGTGTGTGTGTGTGTGAATGTGTCTGTTATCTGTGTGTGTGTATGTGTGTGTGTAAATATGCTTGTTATCTGTGTCGATGTGACTATGTCTGTAATCTGTGTGTGTACGAATGTGTCTGTTATCTGTGCCTGTGTGTGTGTGTGTGAATGTGTTTGTTCTGTGTGTGTGTGTGTGTGTGCCTATTATCTGTGTGTGTGTGAATGTGTCTGTTATCTGTGTGTGTGTGTGTGTGTGTGTGTGTGATTGTGCGTGTGTGATTGTGTGTCTGTAATCTGTGTGTGTGAATGAATGTGTCTGTTATCTGTGTGTGTGTCTGTGTGTATGTCTGTTATATGTGTGTGTGTGTGAATGTGCCTGTTATCTGTGTGTGCGTGAATGTGTCCGTTGTCTGTTTGTGTGAATGTGTCTGTTATCTGTGTTTGTGTATATCTGTTATCTGTGAGTGTGTGCGTGCGTGTCTGTGTGTGTGTGTGAATGTGCCTGTTATCTCTGTGTGTGTGTGATTGTGCCTGTGATGTGTGTGTGTGTGAAGCTGTCTGTTATCTGTATGTATGTGAATGTGTCTGCAATGTGTGTGTGTGTGTGTGAATATGCCTATTTTCTGTTTGTGAGTGTGTGGGTGTGTGAATGTGCCTGTGATATGTGTGTGTGTGTGAATGTGCCTGTTATCCTTGTGTGTGTGTGTGAATGTGCCTGTTATCCTTGTGTGTGTGTGTGTGTGTGTGTGAATGTGTCTGTTATCTGTGTGTGTGTATGTTTGTGTGTAAATATGCTTGTTATCTGTATCGATGTGAATATGTCTGTAATCTGTGTGTGTACGAATGTGTCTGTTATCTGTGTCTGTGTGTGTGTGTGTGTGAATGTGTTTGTTCTGTGTGTGTGTGTGCGTGCCTGTTATCTGTGTGTGTGTGAATGTGTCTGTTATCTCTGTGTGTGTGTGTGTGATTGTGCGTGTGTGAGTGTGTGTCTGTAATCTGTGTGTGTGTGTGTGATTGTGCGTGTGTGTGTCTGTAATCAGTGTGTATGTCTGTAATCTTGTGTGTGCGAGTGTGTGTGAGTTTGTGTCTGTAATCAGTGTGTGTGTGTCTGTAATCAGTGTGTGTGTGTGTGTTAGTGTGTTTGTGTTAGTGTGTGAATGTGCTTTGTATCTGTGTGTGCGTGTGTGTGTTTGTAATCTGGGTGTGTCGCCATGAATGTTACTGCTATGTGTGTGAATGTGTATGTTGTCTGTGTGTGTGAATGTGATTGTTATCCGTGTGTGTGTGAATGTGTCTGTTATCCATGTGTGTGAATGTGCTTGTTATCTGTGTGTGAATGAGAATGTTATATGTGTGTCTGCAATCTGTGTGTGTATGTGTGTGTGTGAATGTGCCTGTTATCTGTGTGTGTGTGTGATTGTGCCTGTGATGTGTGTGTGTGTGTGAATATGTCTGTTATCTGTATGTATGTGAATGTGTCTGCAATGTGTGTGTGTGTGTGTGAATATGCCTATTTTCTGTTTGTGTGTGTGTGGGTGTGTGAATGTGCCTGTGATATGTGTGTGTGTGTGTGTGCGTGTGAATGTGTCTGTTACCTGTGTGTGTGTGAATGTGCCTGTTATCCTTGTGTGTGTGTGTGTGAATGTGTCTGTTATCTGTGTGTGTGTATGTGTGTGTGTAAATATGCTTGTTATCTGTGTCGATGTGAATATGTCTGTAATCTGTGTGTGTACGAATGTGTCTGTTATCTGTGTCTGTGTGTGTGTGTGAATGTGTTTGTTCTGTGTGTGTGTGTGTGTGTGCCTGTTATCTGTGTGTGTGTGAATGTGTCTGTTATCTGTGTGTGTGTGTGTGTGTGATTGTGCGTGTGTGAGTGTGTGTCTGTAATCTGTGTGTGTGTGTGATTGTGCGTATGTGTGTCTGTAATCAGTGTGTGTGTCTGTAATCTTGTGTGTGTGAGTGTGTGTGAGTTTGTGTCTGTAATCAGTGTGTGTGTGTCTGTAATCAGTGTGTGTGTTAGTGTGTTAGTGTATTTGTGTTAGTGTGTGAATGTGCTTTGTATCTGTGTGTGCGTGTGTGTGTTTGTAATCTGGGTGTGTCGCCATGAATGTTACTGCTATGTGTGTGTGTGAATGTGTATGTTGTCTGTGTGTGTGAATGTGCTTGTTATCCGTGTGTGTGTGAATGTGTCTGTTATCCATGTGTGTGAATGTGCTTGTTATCTGTGTGTGAATGAGAATGTTATATGTGTGTCTGCAATCTGTGTGTGTATGTGTGTGTGTGTGTGAATGTGCCTGTTATCATTGTGTGTGTGAGTGTGTGTGTGTCTGTAATCTGGGTGTCTCTCTGTGAATGTATCTGCTATGTGTGTGTGTGAATGTGTCTGTTATCTGTGTGTTTGTGTGTGTGTGTGCGTGTGTGTGTGAATCTGACTGTTATCGGTGTGTGTGTGAATGTGTCTGTTTTCTGTGTGTGTGTGTGTGTGTGAATGTGTCTGTTATCTGTGTGTGTGTCTGTGTGTATGTCTGTTATATGTGTGTGTGTGAATGTGCCTGTTATCTGTGTGTGTGTGAATGTGTCCGTTGTCTGTGTGTGTGTTTGTGTGATTGTGTCTGTTATCTCTCTTTGTGTAAGTTTGTTATCTGTGCGTGCGTGCGTGTCTGTGTGTGTGTGTGTGTGAATGTGCCTGTTACCTGTGTGTGTGTGTGAATGTGCCTGTGATGTGTGTGTGTGTGAATCTGTCTGTTATCTGTATGTATGTGAATCTGTCTGCAATGTGTGTGTGTGTGTGTGAATATGCCTATTTTCTGTGTGTGTGTGTGTGTTTGTGTGTGTGTGTGAATGTGCCTGTGATATATGTGTGCGTGTGCGTGTGAATGTGCCTGTTATCTGTGTGTGTGTGTGCGTGACTGCGAGTGCGTGTGTATGTGGGTGTGTGAGTGTGTCTGTTACCTGTGTGTGTGTGAATGTGCCTGTTATCTGTGTGTGTGTGTGTGTGTGTGTGATTGTGCGTGTGTGAGTGTGTGTCCGTAATCTGTGTGTGGGTGTGTGTGTGATTGTGCGTGTGTGTGTCTGTAATCAGTGTGTATGTCTGTAATCTTGTGTGTGTGAGTGTGTGTGAGTTTGTGTCTGTAATCAGTGTGTGTGTGTCTGTAATCTGTGTGTGTATGTGTGTGTGTGTGAATGTGCCTGTTATCATTGTGTGTGTGTGTGTGTGTGTGTGTGTGTGGGTCTGTAATCTGGGTGTCTCTCCGTGAATGTATCTGCTATGTGTGTGTGTGAATGTGCCTGTGATATGTGTGTGTGTGTGTGCGTGTGAATGTGTCTGTTACCTGTGTGTGTGTGAATGTGCCTGTTATCCTTGTGTGTGTGTGTGTGTGAATGTGTCTGTTATCTGTGTGTGTGTATGTTTGTGTGTAAATATGCTTGTTATCTGTATCGATGTGAATATGTCTGTAATCTGTGTGTGTACGAATGTGTCTGTTATCTGTGTCTGTGTGTGTGTGTGTGTGAATGTGTTTGTTCTGTGTGTGTGTGTGCGTGCCTGTTATCTGTGTGTGTGTGAATGTGTCTGTTATCTCTGTGTGTGTGTGTGTGTGTGATTGTGCGTGTGTGAGTGTGTGTCTGTAATCAGTGTGTATGTCTGTAATCGTGTGTGTGCGAGTGTGTGTGAGTTTGTGTCTGTAATCAGTGTGTGTGTGTCTGTAATCAGTGTGTGTGTGTGTGTTAGTGTGTTAGTGTGTTTGTGTTAGTGTGTGAATGTGCTTTGTATCTGTGTGTGCGTGTGTGTGTTTGTAATCTGGGTGTGTCGCCATGAATGTTACTGCTATGTGTGTGTGTGTATGTTGTCTGTGTGTGTGAATGTGCCTGTTATCTCTGTGTGTGTGTGTGTGATTGTGCGTGTGTGAGTGTGTGTCTGTAATCTGTGTGTGTGTGTGTGATTGTGCGTGTGTGTGTCTGTAATCAGTGTGTATGTCTGTAATCTTGTGTGTGCGAGTGTGTGTGAGTTTGTGTCTGTAATCAGTGTGTGTGTGTCTGTAATCAGTGTGTGTGTGTGTGTTAGTGTGTTTGTGTTAGTGTGTGAATGTGCTTTGTATCTGTGTGTGCGTGTGTGTGTTTGTAATCTGGGTGTGTCGCCATGAATGTTACTGCTATGTGTGTGAATGTGTATGTTGTCTGTGTGTGTGAATGTGATTGTTATCCGTGTGTGTGTGAATGTGTCTGTTATCCATGTGTGTGAATGTGCTTGTTATCTGTGTGTGAATGAGAATGTTATATGTGTGTCTGCAATCTGTGTGTGTATGTGTGTGTGTGAATGTGCCTGTTATCTGTGTGTGTGTGTGATTGTGCCTGTGATGTGTGTGTGTGTGTGAATATGTCTGTTATCTGTATGTATGTGAATGTGTCTGCAATGTGTGTGTGTGTGTGTGAATATGCCTATTTTCTGTTTGTGTGTGTGTGGGTGTGTGAATGTGCCTGTGATATGTGTGTGTGTGTGTGTGCGTGTGAATGTGTCTGTTACCTGTGTGTGTGTGAATGTGCCTGTTATCCTTGTGTGTGTGTGTGTGAATGTGTCTGTTATCTGTGTGTGTGTATGTGTGTGTGTAAATATGCTTGTTATCTGTGTCGATGTGAATATGTCTGTAATCTGTGTGTGTACGAATGTGTCTGTTATCTGTGTCTGTGTGTGTGTGTGAATGTGTTTGTTCTGTGTGTGTGTGTGTGTGTGCCTGTTATCTGTGTGTGTGTGAATGTGTCTGTTATCTGTGTGTGTGTGTGTGTGTGATTGTGCGTGTGTGAGTGTGTGTCTGTAATCTGTGTGTGTGTGTGATTGTGCGTATGTGTGTCTGTAATCAGTGTGTGTGTCTGTAATCTTGTGTGTGTGAGTGTGTGTGAGTTTGTGTCTGTAATCAGTGTGTGTGTGTCTGTAATCAGTGTGTGTGTTAGTGTGTTAGTGTATTTGTGTTAGTGTGTGAATGTGCTTTGTATCTGTGTGTGCGTGTGTGTGTTTGTAATCTGGGTGTGTCGCCATGAATGTTACTGCTATGTGTGTGTGTGAATGTGTATGTTGTCTGTGTGTGTGAATGTGCTTGTTATCCGTGTGTGTGTGAATGTGTCTGTTATCCATGTGTGTGAATGTGCTTGTTATCTGTGTGTGAATGAGAATGTTATATGTGTGTCTGCAATCTGTGTGTGTATGTGTGTGTGTGTGTGAATGTGCCTGTTATCATTGTGTGTGTGAGTGTGTGTGTGTCTGTAATCTGGGTGTCTCTCTGTGAATGTATCTGCTATGTGTGTGTGTGAATGTGTCTGTTATCTGTGTGTTTGTGTGTGTGTGTGCGTGTGTGTGTGAATCTGACTGTTATCGGTGTGTGTGTGAATGTGTCTGTTTTCTGTGTGTGTGTGTGTGTGTGAATGTGTCTGTTATCTGTGTGTGTGTCTGTGTGTATGTCTGTTATATGTGTGTGTGTGAATGTGCCTGTTATCTGTGTGTGTGTGAATGTGTCCGTTGTCTGTGTGTGTGTTTGTGTGATTGTGTCTGTTATCTCTCTTTGTGTAAGTTTGTTATCTGTGCGTGCGTGCGTGTCTGTGTGTGTGTGTGTGTGAATGTGCCTGTTACCTGTGTGTGTGTGTGAATGTGCCTGTGATGTGTGTGTGTGTGAATCTGTCTGTTATCTGTATGTATGTGAATCTGTCTGCAATGTGTGTGTGTGTGTGTGAATATGCCTATTTTCTGTGTGTGTGTGTGTGTTTGTGTGTGTGTGTGAATGTGCCTGTGATATATGTGTGCGTGTGCGTGTGAATGTGCCTGTTATCTGTGTGTGTGTGTGCGTGACTGCGAGTGCGTGTGTATGTGGGTGTGTGAGTGTGTCTGTTACCTGTGTGTGTGTGAATGTGCCTGTTATCTGTGTGTGTGTGTGTGTGTGTGTGATTGTGCGTGTGTGAGTGTGTGTCCGTAATCTGTGTGTGGGTGTGTGTGTGATTGTGCGTGTGTGTGTCTGTAATCAGTGTGTATGTCTGTAATCTTGTGTGTGTGAGTGTGTGTGAGTTTGTGTCTGTAATCAGTGTGTGTGTGTCTGTAATCTGTGTGTGTATGTGTGTGTGTGTGAATGTGCCTGTTATCATTGTGTGTGTGTGTGTGTGTGTGTGTGTGTGGGTCTGTAATCTGGGTGTCTCTCCGTGAATGTATCTGCTATGTGTGTGTGTGAATGTGCCTGTGATATGTGTGTGTGTGTGTGCGTGTGAATGTGTCTGTTACCTGTGTGTGTGTGAATGTGCCTGTTATCCTTGTGTGTGTGTGTGTGTGAATGTGTCTGTTATCTGTGTGTGTGTATGTTTGTGTGTAAATATGCTTGTTATCTGTATCGATGTGAATATGTCTGTAATCTGTGTGTGTACGAATGTGTCTGTTATCTGTGTCTGTGTGTGTGTGTGTGTGAATGTGTTTGTTCTGTGTGTGTGTGTGCGTGCCTGTTATCTGTGTGTGTGTGAATGTGTCTGTTATCTCTGTGTGTGTGTGTGTGTGTGATTGTGCGTGTGTGAGTGTGTGTCTGTAATCAGTGTGTATGTCTGTAATCGTGTGTGTGCGAGTGTGTGTGAGTTTGTGTCTGTAATCAGTGTGTGTGTGTCTGTAATCAGTGTGTGTGTGTGTGTTAGTGTGTTAGTGTGTTTGTGTTAGTGTGTGAATGTGCTTTGTATCTGTGTGTGCGTGTGTGTGTTTGTAATCTGGGTGTGTCGCCATGAATGTTACTGCTATGTGTGTGTGTGTATGTTGTCTGTGTGTGTGAATGTGCCTGTTATCTGTGTGTGTGTGTGATTGTGCCTGTGATGTGTGTGTGTGTGAATCTGTCTGTTATCTGTATGTATGTGAATGTGTCTGCAATGTGTCTGTGAAATTTGCTGCGGCTCTACAGGGGGATTTAAACTAATTTGTCAGGGGAGTGGGAAAAGGAGTTGTAGTCCGGAAGTCAGTGTTGAGGGTGGTGAGATATTGGGGAAGGTATCAAGGTCAAGGGTACCGGTAGACAGGAAGATGGGTTGAAGTGTGTCTACTTCAATGCAAGGAGCATCCGGAACAAGGTGGATGAACTTGGGGCGTGGATTGCTACTTGGGACTACGATGTTGTGGCCATTACGGAGACGTGGGTAGAACAAGGACAGGAATGGTTGTTGGACGTTCCGGGGTATAGATGTTTCAGTAAGTGTAGGGAAGCTGGTAAAAGAGGTGGAGGAGTAGCATTGTTAATCAAGGATAGTTTAACGGCTGCGGAAAAGCACTTTGAGGGGGATATGCACACTGAGGAAATATGGGCTACAGTTAGAAACAGGAAAGGAGCGGTCACGTTGCTAGGAGTTTACAATAGGCCCCCAAATAGTAATAGAGATGTGGAGGAAGAAATTGCTAAGCAGATTATGGATACGTGTGGGGGTCACAGGGTAGTTGTCATGGGGGACTTTAACTTTCCAAATATTGATTGGAACCTTTGTAGGTCAAATAGTTTGGATGGGGCAGTTTTTGTGCAGTGTGTGCAGGAGGGTTTCCTGACACAATATGTGGATAGGCCGACAAGGGGTGAGGCCACATTGGATTTGGTACTGGGAAATGAACCGGGCCAAGTGTTAGATTTGGTTGTGGGAGAGCACTTTGGAGATAGTGACCACAATTCGGTGTCTTTTGTTATTGCAATGGAGAGGGATAGGGCCGGACGGCAGGGCAAGGCTTACAATTGGGGGAGAGGTAATTATGATGCGATTAGGCAAGAATTAGGGGGCATAAGATGGGAACAGAAACTGTCAGGGAAAGGCACTGATGAAAAGTGGAACTTTTTCAAGGAACAAATACTGGGTGTCCTTGATAGGTATGTCCCTGTCAGGCAGGGAGGAAATGGCCGAGTGAGGGAACCGTGGTTCACAAAAGAGGTGGAATGTCTTGTGAAAAGGAAGAGGGAAGCTTATGTAGGGATGAGGAAACAAGGTTCAGATGGCTCGATTGAGGGTTACAAGTTAGCAAGGAATGAGCTGAAAAAGGGGCTGAGGAGAGCTAGGAGGGGACATGAGAAGTCCTTGGCGGGTCGGATCAAGGAAAACCCCAAGGCTTTTTACTCTTATGTGAGGAATAAAAGAATGACCAGGGTGAGGTTAGGGCCGGTCAAGGACAGTGGTGGGAACTTGTGTATGGAATCAGTAGAGATAGGCGAGGTGATGAATGAATACTTTTCTTCAGTGTTCACCAAGGAGAGGGGCCATGTTTTTCAGGAAGAGAAGGTGTTACAGGCTAATAGGCTGGAGGAAATAGATGTTCGGAGGTAGGATGTCCTGGCAGTTTTGAATAAACTGAAGGTCGATAAGTCCCCTGGGCCTGATGAAATGTATCCTAGGATTCTTTGGGAGGCGAGGGATGAGATTGCAGAGCCTTTGGCTTTGATCTTTGGGTCCTCGCTGTCCACGGGGATGGTGCCAGAGGACTGGAGAGTGGCGAATGTTGTTCCTCTGTTTAAGAAAGGGAATAGAAATGACCCTGGTAATTATAGACCGGTTAGTCTGACTTCGGTGGTTGGTAAATTGATGGAAAAGGTCCTTAGGGATGGGATTTACGACCATTTAGAAAGATGCGGATTAATAGAACATAGATAGAACATAGAACAGTACAGCACAGAACAGGCCCTTCGGCCCACGATGTTGTGCCGAGCTTTATCTGAAACCAAGATCAAGCTATCCCACTCCCTATCATCCTGGTGTGCTCCATGTGCCTATCCAATAACCGCTTAAATGTTTCTAAAGTGTCTGACTCCACTATCACTGCAGGCAGTCCATTCCACACCCCAACCACTCTCTGCGTAAAGAACCTACCTCTGATATCCGTCCTGTATCTCCCACCACGAACCCTATAGTTATGCCCCCTTGTAATAGCTCCATCCACCCGAGGAAATAGTCTTTGAACGTTCACTCTATCTATCCCCTTCATCATTTTATACACCTCTATTAAGTCTCCCCTCAGCCTCCTCCGCTCCAGAGAGAATAGCCCTAGCTCCCTCAACCTTTCCTCATATGACCTACCCTCCAAACCAGGCAGCATCCTGGTAAATCTCCTCTGCACTCCTTCCAGCGCTTCCACATCCTTCCTATAGTGAGGTGACCAGAACTGCACACAATATTCCAAATGTGGTCTCACCAAGGTCCTGTACAGTTGCAGCATAACCCCACGGCTCTTAAACTCCAACCCCCTGTTAATAAAAGCTAACACACTACAGGCCTTCTTCACAGCTCTATCCACTTGAGTGGCAACCTTTAGAGATCTGTGGATATGAACCCCAAGATCTCTCTGTTCCTCCACAGTCTTCAGAACCCTACCTTTGACCCTGTAATCCACATTTAAATTAGTCCTACCAAAATGAATCACCTCACATTTATCAGGGTTAAACTCCATTTGCCATTTTTCAGCCCAGCTTTGCATCCTATCTATGTCTCTTTGCAGCCTACAACAGCCCTCCACCTCATCCACTACTCCACCAATCTTGGTGTCATCAGCAAATTTACTGATCCACCCTTCAGCCCCCTCCTCTAAGTCATTAATAAAAATCACAAAGAGCAGAGGACCAAGCACCGATCCCTGCGGCACTCCGCTAGCAACCTGCCTCCAGTCCGAAAATTTTCCATCCACCACCACCCTCTGTCTTCGATCAGATAGCCAGTTACCTATCCAATCGGCCAACTTTCCCTCTATCCCACACCTCCTTACTTTCATCATAAGCCGACCATGGGGGACCTTATCAAACGCCTTACTAAAATCCATGTATATGACATCAACCGCCCTACCTTCATCAACACACCTAGTTACCTCCTCAAAAAATTCTATCAAATTTGTGAGGCACAATTTGCCCTTCACAAATCCGTGCTGACTATCTCGGATTAATAGGCATATTCACACACACACACACACATTGCAGACACATTCACATACATACAGATAACAGACAGATTCACAAACACACACATCACAGGCACAATCACACACACACACAGATAACATTCACACACACACACACAGACACGCACGCACGCACTCACAGATAACAGACATACACAAAGACAGATAACAGACACATTCACACAAACACACACACAGAAAACGGACACATTCACACACACACAGATAACAGGCACATTCACACCCACACACACATATAACAGACATACACACAGACACACACACAGATAACAGACACATTCATACACACACAGATAACAGACACATTCACACACACAGATAAAAGGCATACACACACACACAGAACAAACACATTCACACACACACACACACACACACACAGATAACAGACACATTCGTACACACACAGATAACAGGCACACACACAGACACAGAGAACAAACACATTCACACACACACACACACAGATAACAGACGCATTCGTACATACACAGATTACAGACACATTCACATCGACACAGATAACAAGCACATTTACACACACACATACACACACACAGAGAACAGACACATTCACACACACACAGATAACAGACACATTCACACGCACACACGCACTCGCAGTCACGCACACACACACACAGATAACAGGCATATTCACACGCACACACACACACGCATACACATATCACAGGCACATTCACACCCACACACACAAACAGAAAATAGGCATATTCACACACACACACACATTGCAGACACATTCACATACATACAGATAACAGACAGATTCACACACACACACATCACAGGCACATTCACACACACACGCACTCGCAGTCACGCACACACACACACAGATAACAGGCACATTCACACGCACACACACACACACACGCACACACATATCACAGGCACATTCACACACACACATAGCAGATACATTCACGGAGAGACACCCAGATTACAGACCCACACACACACACACACACACACACACAATGATAACAGGCACATTCACACACACACACACACACACAGATTACAGACACACACACACTGATTACAGACACAAACTCACACACACTTACACACACAAGATTACAGACATACACACTGATTACAGACACACACACGCACAATCACACACACACCCACACACAGATTACGGACACACACTCACACACGCACAATCACACACACACACACACACAGATAACAGGCACATTCACACACACACAGGTAACAGACACATTCACACACCCACATACACACGCACTCGCAGTCACGCACACACACACACAGATAACAGGCACATTCACACGCACACGCACACATATATCACAGGCACATTCACACACACACACACACACACACACACAGAAAATAGGCATATTCACACACACACACACACATTGCAGACAGATTCACATACATACAGATATCAGACAGATTCACACACACACATCACAGGCACATTCACACACACACACAGATTGTCTGTGTGTGTGTTTGTGTGAATGTGTCTGTTATCTGTCTTTGTGTATGTCTGTTATCTGTGAGTGCGTGCGTGCGTGTCTGTGTGTGTGTGTGTGAATGTTATCTGTGTGTGTGTGATTGTGCCTGTGATGTGTGTGTTTGTGAATCTGTCTGTTATCTGTGAGTGCGTGAGTGCGTGTCTGTGTGTGTGTGTGTGTGAATGTGCCTGTTATCTCTGTGTGTGTGTGATTGTGCCTGTGATGTGTGTGTGTGTGAATCTGTCTGTTATCTGTATGTATGTGAATGTGTCTGCAATGTGTGTGTGTGTGTGAATATGCCTATTTTCTGTTTGTGTGTGTGTGGGTGTGTGAATGTGCCTGTGATATGTGTGTGTGTGTGTGTGCGTGTGAATGTGTCTGTTACCTGTGTGTGTGTGAATGTGCCTGTTATCCTTGTGTGTGTGTGTGTGTGAATGTGTCTGTTATCTGTGTGTGTGTATGTGTGTGTGTAAATATGCTTGTTATCTGTGTCGATGTGAATATGTCTGTAATCTGTGTGTGTACGAATGTGTCTGTTATCTGTGTCTGTGTGTGTGTGTGTGTGTGAATGTGTTTGTTCTGTGTGTGTGTGTGCGTGCCTGTTATCTGTGTGTGTGTGAATGTGTCTGTTATCTCTGTGTGTGTGTGTGTGTGTGTGTGTGTGTGATTGTGCGTGTGTCAGTGTGTGATTGTGCGTGTGTGTGTCTGTAATCAGTGTGTATGTCTGTAATCGTGTGTGTGCGAGTGTGTGTGAGTTTGTGTCTGTAATCAGTGTGTGTGTGTCTGTAATCAGTGTGTGTTTGTGTGTTAATGTGTTAGTGTGTTTGTGTTAGTGTGTGAATGTGCTTTGTATCTGTGTGTGCGTGTGTGTGTTTGTAACCTGGGTGTGTCGCCATGAATGTTACTGCTATGTGTGTGTGTGAATGTGTATGTTGTCTGTGTGTGTGTGAATGTGCTTGTTATCCGTGTGTGTGTGAATGTGTCTGTTATCCATGTGTGTGAATGTGCTTGTTATCTGTGTGTGAATGAGAATGTTATATGTGTGTCTGCAATCTGTGTGTGTATGTGTGTGTGTGTGTGAATGTGCCTGTTATCTGTGTGTGTGTGTGTGATTGTGCCTGTGATGTGTGTGTGTGTGAATCTGTCTGTTATCTGTATGTATGTGAATGTGTCTGCAATGTGTGTGTGTGTGTGTGTGAATATGCCTATTTTCTGTTTGTGTGTGTGTGGGTGTGTGAATGTGCCTGTGATATGTGTGTGTGAGTGTGTGTGTGCGTGTGATTGTGTCCGTTACCTGTGTGTGTGTGAATGTGCCTGTTATCCTTGTGTGTGTGTGTGTGTGTGTGTGTGTGTGTGAATATGCTTGTTATCTGTGTCGATGTGAATATGTCTGTAATCTGTGTGTGTACGAATGTGTCTGTTATCTGTGCCTGTGTGTGTGTGTGTGAATGTGTTTGTTCTGTGTGTGTGTGTGTGCCTGTTATCTGTGTGTGTGTGAATGTGTCTGTTATCTGTGTGTGTGTGTGTGATTGTGCGTGTGTGAGTGTGTGTCTGTAATCTGTGTGTGTGAATGAATGTGTCTGTTATCTGTGTGTGTGTCTGTGTGTATGTCTGTTATATGTGTGTGTGTGTGAATGTGCCTGTTATCTGTGTGTGTGTGAATGTGTCCGTTGTCTGTGTGTGTGTTTGTGTGAATGTGTCTGTTATCTGTGTTTGTGTATTTCTGTTATCTGTGAGTGCGTGCGTGTCTGTGTGTGTGTGTGTGAATGTGCCTGTTATCTCTGTGTGTGTGTGATTGTGCCTGTGATGTGTGTGTGTGTGAAGCTGTCTGTTATCTGTATGTATGTGAATGTGTCTGCAATGTGTGTGTGTGTGTGTTTGAATATGCCTATTTTCTGTTTGTGAGTGTGTGGGTGTGTGAATGTGCCTGTGATATGTGTGTGTGTGTGTGTGTGAATGTGCCTGTTATCCTTGTGTGTGTGTGTGAATGTGCCTGTTATCCTTGTGTGTGTGTGTGTGTGTGTGTGAATGTGTCTGTTATCTGTGTGTGTGTATGTTTGTGTGTAAATATGCTTGTTATCTGCATCGATGTGAATATGTCTGTAATCTGTGTGTGTACGAATGTGTCTGTTATCTGTGTCTGTGTGTGTGTGTGTGTGTGTGTGAATGTGTTTGTTCTGTGTGTGTGTGCGTGCCTGTTATCTGTGTGTGTGTGAATGTGTCTGTTATCTCTGTGTGTGTGTGTGTGTGATTGTGCTTGTGTGAGTGTGTGTCTGTAATCTGTGTGTGTGTGTGTGATTGTGCGTGTGTGTGTCTGTAATCAGTGTGTATGTCTGTAATCGTGTGTGTGCGAGTGTGTGTGAGTTTGTGTCTGTAATCAGTGTGTGTGTGTCTGTAATCAGTGTGTGTGTGTGTGTGTTAATGTGTTAGTGTGTTTGTGTTAGTGTGTGAATGTGCTTTGTATCTGTATGTGCGTGTGTGTGTTTGTAATCTGGGTGTGTCGCCATGAATGTTACTGCTATGTGTGTGAATGTGTATGTTGTCTGTGTGTGTGAATGTGATTGTTATCCGTGTGTGTGTGAATGTGTCTGTTATCCATGTGTGTGAATGTGCTTGTTATCTGTGTCGATGTGAATGTGTCTGTAATCTGTGTGTGTACGAATGCGTCTGTTATCTGTGTGTGTGTGTGTGTGTGTGTGTGAATGTGTTTGTTCTCTGTGTCTGTGTGTGTGCCTGTTATCTGTGCGTGTACGAATGTGTCTGTTATCTGTGTGTGTGTGTGTGTGTGTGTGTGAATGTGTTTGTTCTGTGTGTGTGTGTGTGTGATTGTGCGTGTGTGTGTCTGTAATCAGTGTGTATGTCTGTAATCTTGTGTGTGTGACTGTGTGTGAGTTTGTGTCTGTAATCAGTGTGCGTGTGTGAATGTGCTTTGTATCTGTGTGTGCGTGTGTGTGTTTGTAATCTGGGTGTATCGCCATGAATGTTACTGCTATGTGTGTGTGTGAATGTGTATGTTGTCTGTGTGTGTGTGAATGTGCTTGTTATCCATGTGTGTGTGAATGTGTCTGTTATCCATGTGTGTGAATGTGCTTGTTATCTGTGTGTGAATGAGAATGTTATATGTGTGTCTGCAATCTGTGTGTGTATGTGTGTGTGTGTGAATGTGCCTGTTATCTGTGTGTGTGTGTGCCTGTGATGTGTGTGTGTGTGAATCTGTCTGTTATCTGTATGTATGTGAATGTGTCTGCAATGTGTGTGTGTGTGTGAATATGCCTATTTTCTGTTTGTGTGTGTGTGGGTGTGTGAATGTGCCTGTTACCTGTGTGTGTGTGTGCGTGTGCGTGTGAATGTGTCTGTTACCTTGTGTGTGTGTGTGTGTGAATGTGCCTGTTATCCTTGTGTGTGTGTGTGTGTGTGTGTGTGTGAATGTGCCTGTTATCTGTGTGTGTGTGAATGTGTCCGTTGTCTGTGTGTGTGTTTGTGTGATTGTGTCTGTTATCTCTCTTTGTGTAAGTCTGTTATCTGTGCGTGCGTGTCTGTGTGTGTGTGTGTGTGAATGTGCCTGTTATCTGTGTGTGTGTGTGAATGTGCCTGTGATGTGTGTGTGTGTGAATCTGTCTGATATCTGTATGTATGTGAATCTGTCTGCAATGTGTGTGTGTGTGAATATGCCTATTTTCTGTGTGTGTGTGTGTGTGAATGTGCCTGTGATATATGTGTGCGTGTGCGTGTGAATGTGCCTGTTATCTGTGTGTGTGTGTGCGTGACTGCGAGTGCGTGTGTATGTGGGTGTGTGAATGTGTCTGTTACCTGTGTGTGTGTGAATGTGCCTGTTATCTGTGTGTGTGTGTGTGTGTGATTGTGCGTGTGTGAGTGTGTGTCCGTAATCTGTGTGTGGGTGTGTGTGTGATTGTGCGTGTGTGTGTCTGTAATCAGTGTGTATGTCTGTAATCTTGTGTGTGTGAGTGTGTGTGAGTTTGTGTCTGTAATCAGTGTGTGTGTGTCTGTAATCTGTGTGTGTATGTGTGTGTGTGTGAATGTGCCTGTTATCATTGTGTGTGTGTGTGTGTGTGTGTGTGTGGGTCTGTAATCTGGGTGTCTCTCCGTGAATGTATCTGCTATGTGTGTGTGTGAATGTGCCTGTGATATGTGTGTGCGTGTGTGTGTGTGCGTGTGAATGTGCCTGTTATCTGTGTGTGTGTGTGCGTGACTGCGAGTGCGTGTGTGTGTGAATGTGCCTGTGATGTGTCTATGTGTGAATCAAAATGTTATCTGTATGTATGTGAATGTGTCTGCAATGTGTGTGTGTGTGTGAATATGCCTATTTTCTGTTTGTGTGTGTGTGTGCGAATGTGCCTGTGATATGTGTGTGCGTGTGTGTGTTTGCGTGTGAATATGCCTGTTATCTGTGTGTGTGTGTGCGTGACTGCGAGTGCGTGTGTGCGTGTGAATGTGTCTGTTACCTGTGTGTGTGTGAATGTGTCTGTTCTCTGTGTGTGTGTATGTGTGTGTGTAAATGTGCTTGTTATCTGTGTCGATGTGAATGTGTCTGTAATCTGTGTGTGTACGAATGCGTCTGTTATCTGTGTGTGTGTGTGTGTGTGTGTGTGAATGTGTTTGTTCTCTGTGTCTGTGTGTGTGCCTGTTATCTGTGCGTGTACGAATGTGTCTGTTATCTGTGTGTGTGTGTGTGTGTGTGTGTGAATGTGTTTGTTCTGTGTGTGTGTGTGTGTGATTGTGCGTGTGTGTGTCTGTAATCAGTGTGTATGTCTGTAATCTTGTGTGTGTGACTGTGTGTGAGTTTGTGTCTGTAATCAGTGTGCGTGTGTGAATGTGCTTTGTATCTGTGTGTGCGTGTGTGTGTTTGTAATCTGGGTGTATCGCCATGAATGTTACTGCTATGTGTGTGTGTGAATGTGTATGTTGTCTGTGTGTGTGTGAATGTGCTTGTTATCCATGTGTGTGTGAATGTGTCTGTTATCCATGTGTGTGAATGTGCTTGTTATCTGTGTGTGAATGAGAATGTTATATGTGTGTCTGCAATCTGTGTGTGTATGTGTGTGTGTGTGAATGTGCCTGTTATCTGTGTGTGTGTGTGCCTGTGATGTGTGTGTGTGTGAATCTGTCTGTTATCTGTATGTATGTGAATGTGTCTGCAATGTGTGTGTGTGTGTGAATATGCCTATTTTCTGTTTGTGTGTGTGTGGGTGTGTGAATGTGCCTGTTACCTGTGTGTGTGTGTGCGTGTGCGTGTGAATGTGTCTGTTACCTTGTGTGTGTGTGTGTGTGAATGTGCCTGTTATCCTTGTGTGTGTGTGTGTGTGTGTGTGTGTGAATGTGCCTGTTATCTGTGTGTGTGTGAATGTGTCCGTTGTCTGTGTGTGTGTTTGTGTGATTGTGTCTGTTATCTCTCTTTGTGTAAGTCTGTTATCTGTGCGTGCGTGTCTGTGTGTGTGTGTGTGTGAATGTGCCTGTTATCTGTGTGTGTGTGTGAATGTGCCTGTGATGTGTGTGTGTGTGAATCTGTCTGATATCTGTATGTATGTGAATCTGTCTGCAATGTGTGTGTGTGTGAATATGCCTATTTTCTGTGTGTGTGTGTGTGTGAATGTGCCTGTGATATATGTGTGCGTGTGCGTGTGAATGTGCCTGTTATCTGTGTGTGTGTGTGCGTGACTGCGAGTGCGTGTGTATGTGGGTGTGTGAATGTGTCTGTTACCTGTGTGTGTGTGAATGTGCCTGTTATCTGTGTGTGTGTGTGTGCGTGACTGCGAGTGCGTGTGTATGTGGGTGTGTGAATGTGTCTGTTACCTGTGTGTGTGTGAATGTGCCTGTTATCTGTGTGTGTGTGTGTGTGTGATTGTGCGTGTGTGAGTGTGTGTCCGTAATCTGTGTGTGGGTGTGTGTGTGATTGTGCGTGTGTGTGTCTGTAATCAGTGTGTATGTCTGTAATCTTGTGTGTGTGAGTGTGTGTGAGTTTGTGTCTGTAATCAGTGTGTGTGTGTCTGTAATCTGTGTGTGTATGTGTGTGTGTGTGAATGTGCCTGTTATCATTGTGTGTGTGTGTGTGTGTGTGTGTGTGGGTCTGTAATCTGGGTGTCTCTCCGTGAATGTATCTGCTATGTGTGTGTGTGAATGTGCCTGTGATATGTGTGTGCGTGTGTGTGTGTGCGTGTGAATGTGCCTGTTATCTGTGTGTGTGTGTGCGTGACTGCGAGTGCGTGTGTGTGTGAATGTGCCTGTGATGTGTCTATGTGTGAATCAAAATGTTATCTGTATGTATGTGAATGTGTCTGCAATGTGTGTGTGTGTGTGAATATGCCTATTTTCTGTTTGTGTGTGTGTGTGCGAATGTGCCTGTGATATGTGTGTGCGTGTGTGTGTGTGCGTGTGAATATGCCTGTTATCTGTGTGTGTGTGTGCGTGACTGCGAGTGCGTGTGTGCGTGTGAATGTGTCTGTTATCTGTGTGTGTGTGAATGTGTCTGTTCTCTGTGTGTGTGTATGTGTGTGTGTAAATGTGCTTGTTATCTGTGTCGATGTGAATGTGTCTGTAATCTGTGTGTGTACGAATGCGTCTGTTATCTGTGTGTGTGTGTGTGTGTGTGTGTGAATGTGTTTGTTCTCTGTGTCTGTGTGTGTGCCTGTTATCTGTGCGTGTACGAATGTGTCTGTTATCTGTGTGTGTGTGTGTGTGTGTGTGTGAATGTGTTTGTTCTGTGTGTGTGTGTGGGTGATTGTGCGTGTGTGTGTCTGTAATCAGTGTGTATGTCTGTAATCTTGTGTGTGTGACTGTGTGTGAGTTTGTGTCTGTAATCAGTGTGCGTGTGTGAATGTGCTTTGTATCTGTGTGTGCGTGTGTGTGTTTGTAATCTGGGTGTATCGCCATGAATGTTACTGCTATGTGTGTGTGTGAATGTGTATGTTGTCTGTGTGTGTGTGAATGTGCTTGTTATCCATGTGTGTGTGAATGTGTCTGTTATCCATGTGTGTGAATGTGCTTGTTATCTGTGTGTGAATGAGAATGTTATATGTGTGTCTGCAATCTGTGTGTGTATGTGTGTGTGTGTGAATGTGCCTGTTATCATTGTGTGTGTGAGTGTGTGTGTGTCTGTAATCTGGGTGTCTCTCTGTGAATGTATCTGCTATGTGTGTGTGTGAATGTGTCTGTTATCTGTGTGTGTGTGTGTGTGTGTGTGAAGTTGCTTGTTATCTGTGTGTGCGTGTGTGTGTGAATCTGACTGTTATCGGTGTGTGTGTGAATGTGTCTGTTTTCTGTGTGTGTGTGTGTGAATGTGTCTGTTATCTGTGTGTGTGTCTGTGTGTATGTCTGTTATCTCTGTTTGTGTATGTCTGTTATCTGTGCGTGCGTGCGTGTCTGTGTGTGTGTGTGTGTGTGAATGTGCCTGTTATCTGCGTGTGTGTGTGAATGTGCCTGTGATGTGTGTATGTGTGAATCAAAATGTTATCTGTATGTATGTGAATGTGTCTGCAATGTGTGTGTGTGTGTGAATATGCCTATTTTCTGTTTGTGTGTGTGTGTGCGAATGTGCCTGTGATATGTGTGTGCGTGTGTGTGTGTGCGTGTTAATATGCCTGTTATCTGTGTGTGTGTGTGCGTGACTGCGAGTGCGTGTGTGCGTGTGAATGTGTCTGTTATCTGTGTGTGTGTGAATGTGTCTGTTCTCTGTGTGTGTGTATGTGTGTGTGTAAATGTGCTTGTTATCTGTGTCGATGTGAATGTGTCTGTAATCTGTGTACGTACGAATGCGTCTGTTATCTGTGTGTGTGTGTGTGTGTGTGTGAATGTGTTTGTTCTCTGTGTCTGTGTGTGTGCCTGTTATCTGTGTGTGTACGAATGTGTCTGTTATCTGTGTGTGTGTGTGTGTGTGTGTGTGTGTGAATGTGTTTGTTCTGTGTGTGTGTGTGTGTGTGTGCCTTTTATCTGTGTGTGTGTCTGTGTGTATGTCTGTTATATGTGTGTGTGTGTGAATGTGCCTGTTATCTGTGTGTGTGTGAATGTGTCCGTTGTCTGTGTGTGTGTTCGTGTGAATGTGTCTGTTATCTGTCTTTGTGTATGTCTGTTATCTGTGAGTGCGTGCGTGCGTGTCTGTGTGTGTGTGTGTGAATGTTATCTGTGTGTGTGTGTGATTGTGCCTGTGATGTGTGTGTTTGTGAATCTGTCTGTTATCTGTATGTATGTGAATGTGTCTGCAATGTGTGTGTGTGAATATGCCTATTTTCTGTTTGTGTGTGTGTGTGGGTGTGTGAATGTGCCTGTGATATGTGTGTGTGTGTGCGTGTGAATGTGTCTGTTACCTGTGTGTGTGTGAATGTGCCTGTTATCCTTGTGTGTGTGTGTGTGTGTGTGTTTGTGTGTGTGTGTGTGTGAATGTGTCTGTTATCTGTGTGTGTATGTGTGTGTGTAAATATGCTTGTTATCTGTGTCGATGTGAAAATGTCTGTAATCTGTGTGTGTACGAATGTGTCTGTTATCTGTGTGTGTGTGTGTGTGTGTGAATGTGTTTATTCTGTGTGTGTGTGTGTTGTGCCTGTTATCTGTGTGTGTGTGAATGTGTCTGTTATCTGTGTGTGTGTGTGATTGTGCGTGTGTGAGTGTGTGTCTGTAATCTGTGTGTGTGTGTGTGATTGTGCGTGTGTGTGTGTCTGTAATCAGTGTGTATGTCTGTAATCTTGTGTGTGAGTGTGTGTGAGTTTGTGTCTGTAATCAGTGTGTGTGTGTGTCTCTAATCAGTGTGTGTGTGTGTGTGTGTTAGTGTGTTTGTGTTAGTCTGTGAATGTGCTTTGTATCTGTGTGTGCGTGTGTGTGTTTGTAATCTGGGTGTCTCTCTGTGAATGTATCTGCTATGTGTGTGTGTGAATGAGCCTGTTATCATTGTGTGTGTGAGTGTGTGTGTGTCTGTAATCTGGGTGTCTCTCTGTGAATGTATCTGCTATGTGTGTGTATGAATGTGCCTGTTATCCTTGTGTGTGTGTGTGTGTGTGTGAATGTGTCTGTTATCTGTGTGTGTGTATGTGTGTGTGTAAATATGCTTGTTATCTGTGTCGATGTGAATATGTCTGTAATCTGTGTGTGTACGAATGTGTCTGTTATCTGTGTCTGTGTGTGTGTGTGTGTGAATGTGTTTGTTCTGTGTGTGTGTGTGCCTGTTATCTGTGTGTGTGTGAATGTGTCTGTTATCTGTGTGTGTGTGTGATTGTTCGTGTGTGAGTGTGTGTCTGTAATCTGTGTGTGTATGTGTGTGATTGTGCGTGTGTGTGTCTGTAATCAGTGTGTATGTCTGTAATCTTGTGTGTGTGACTGTGTGTGAGTTTGTGTCTGTAATCAGTGTGTGTGTGTGAATGTGCTTTGTATCTGTGTGTGCGTGTGTGTGTTTGTAATCTGGGTGTGTCGCCATGAATGTTACTGCTATGTGTGTGTGTGAATGTGTATGTTGTCTGTGTGTGTGTGAATGTGCTTGTTATCCATGTGTGTGTGAATGTGTCTGTTATCCATGTGTGTGAATGTGCTTGTTATCTGTGTGTGAATGAGAATGTTATATGTGTGTCTGCAATCTGTGTGTGTATGTGTGTGTGTGTGAATGTGCCTGTTATCATTGTGTGTGTGAGTGTGTGTGTGTCTGTAATCTGGGTGTCTCTCTGTGAATGTATCTGCTATGTGTGTGTGTGAATGTGTCTGTTATCTGTGTGTGTGTGTGTGTGTGTGTGTGTGTGTGAAGTTGCTTGTTATCTGTGTGTGCGTGTGTGTGTGAATCTGACTGTTATCGGTGTGTGTGTGAATGTGTCTGTTTTCTGTGTGTGTGTGTGTGAATGTGTCTGTTATCTGTGTGTGTGTCTGTGTGTATGTCTGTTATATGTGTGTGTGTGAATGTGTCCGTTGTCTGTGTGTGTGTTTGTGTGAATGTGTCTGTTATCTCTGTTTGTGTATGTCTGTTATCTGTGCGTGCGTGTCTGTGTGTGTGTGTGTGTGTGTGAATGTGCCTGTTATCTGTGTGTGTGTGTGAATGTGCCTGTGATGTGTGTGTGTGTGTGAATCTGTCTGATATCTGTATGTATGTGAATGTGTCTGCAATGTGTGTGTGTGTGTGTGAATATGCCTATTTTCTGTGTGTGTGTGTGTGTGTGTGAATGTGCCTGTGATATATGTGTGCGTGTGAATGTGCCTGTTATCTGTGTGTGTGTGTGCATGACTGCGAGTGCGTGTGTATGTGGGTGTGTGAATGTGTCTGTTACCTGTGTGTGTGTGAATGTGCCTGTTATCTGTGTCTGTGTGTGTGTGTGTGTCATTGTGCGTGTGTGAGTGTGTGTCCGTAATCTGTGTGTGGGTGTGTGTGTGATTGTGCGTGTGTGTGTCTGTAATCAGTGTGTATGTCTGTAATCTTAAGTGTGTGAGTGTGTGTGAGTTTGTGTCTGTAATCAGTGTGTGTGTGTCTGTAATCTGTGTGTGTGTGTGTGAAAGTGCCTGTTATCATTGTGTGAGTGTGTGTGTGTGTGTGGGTCTGTAATCTGGGTGTCTCTCCATGAATGTATCTGCAATGTCTGTGTGTGAATGTGCTTGTGATATGTGTGTGCGTGTGTGTGTGTGTGTGTGCGTGTGAATGTGCCTGTTATATGTGTGTGTGTGTGCGTGACTGCGTGTGTGTGTGAATGTGCCTGTGGTGTGTGTGTGTGAATCTGTCTGTTATCTGTATGTATGTGAATGTGTCTGCAATGTGTGTGTGTGTGAATATGCCTATTTTCTGTTTGTGTGTGTGTGTGTGAATGTGCCTGTTATCTGTGTGTGTGTGTGCGTGACTGCGAGTGCGTGTGTGAGTGTCTGTGTGAATGTGGCTGTTACCTGTGTGTGTGTGAATGTGCCTGTTATCTGTGTGTGTGTGAATGTGTCTGTTATCTGTGTGTGTGTGAATGTGTCTGTTCTCTGTGTGTGTGTGTATGTGTGTGTGTAAATGTGCTTGTTATCTGTGTCGATGTGAATGTGTCTGTAATCTGTGTGTGTAAGAATGCGTCTGTTATCTGTCTGTGTGTGTGTGTGTGTGTGAATGTGTTTGTTCTGTGTGTGTGTGTGTGTGTGTGTCTGTTATCTGTGTGTGTACGAATGTGTCTGTTATCTGTGTGTGTGTGTGTGTGTGAATGTGTATGTGTGTGTGTAAATGTGCTTGTTATCTGTGTCGATGTTAATGTGTCTGTAATCTGTGTGTGTACGAATGCGTCTGTTATCTGTGTCTGTGTTTGTGTGTGTGTGAATTTGTTTGTTCTGTGTGTGTGTGTGTGCCTGTTATCTGTGTGTGTACGAATGTGTCTGTTATTTGTGTGTGTGTGTGTGTGTGTGAATGTGTTTGTTCTGTGTGTGTGTGTGTGCCTGTTATCTGTGTGTGTGAATGTGTCTGTTATGTGTGTGTGTGTGTGAGTGAATGTGTTTGTTCTGTGTGTTTGTGTGTGTGTGAATGTGCCTGTTATCGGTGTCTGTGTGAATGTGTCTGTTATCTGTGTGTGTGTCTGTGTGTATGTCTGTTATATGTGTGTGTCTGTGAATGTGCCTGTTATCTGTGTGTGTGTGAATGTGTCCGTTGTCTGTGTGTGTGTTTGTGTGAATGTGTCTGTTATCTGTGTTTGTGTATGTCTGTTATCTGTGAGTGCGTGCGTGCGTGTCTGTGTGTGTGTGTGAATGTGCCTGTTATCTGTGTGTGTGTGTGATTGTGCCTGTGATGTGTGTGTGTGTGTGAATCTGTCTGTTATCTGTATGTATGTGAATGTGTGTGTGTGTGTGAATATGCCTATTTTCTGTTTGTGTGTGTGGGTGTGTGAATGCGCCTGTGATATGTGTGTGTGTGTGCGTGCGAATGTGTCTGTTACCTGTGTCTGTGTGAATGTGCCTGTTATCCTTGTGTGTGTGTGTGTGTGTGTGTGTGTGTGAATGTGCCTGTTATCTGTGTGTGTGTGTGTGTGATTGTGCCTGTGATGTGTGTGTGTGTGTGAATCTGTCTGTTATCTGTATGTATGTGAATGTGTCTGCAATGTGTGTGTGTGTTTGAATATGCCTATTTTCTGTTTGTGTGGGTGTGTGAATGTGCCTGTGATATGTGTGTGTGTGTGTGCGTGTGAATGTGTCTGTTACCTGTGTGTGTGTGAATGTGCCTGTTATCCTTGTGTGTGTGTGTGTGTGTGTGTAAATGTGCTTGTTATCTGTGTCGATGTGAATATGTCTGTAATCTGTGTGTGTACGAATGTGTCTGTTATCTGTGTGTGTGTGTGTGTGTGTGTGAATGTGTTTGTTCTGTGTGTGTGTGTGTGCGTGTTATCTGTGTGTGTGTGAATGTGTCTGTTATCTGTGTGTGTGTGTGTGTGTGTGTGTGTGAGTGTGTGTCTGTAATCTGTGTGTGGGTGTCTGTGTGATTGTGCCTGTGTGTGTCTGTACTCAGTGTGTATGTCTGTAATCTTGTGTGTGTGACTGTATGTGAGTTTGTGTCTGTAGTCAGTGTGTGTGTGTCTGTAATCAGTGTGTGTGTGTAAGTGTGTTAGTGTGTTTGTGTTAGTGTGTGAATGTGCTTTGTATCTGTGTGTGTGTGTGTGTGTTTGTAATCTGGGTGTGTCGCCATTAGTGTTACTGCTATGTGTGTATGTGAATGTGTATGTTGTCTGTGTGTGTGTGAATGTGTCTGTTATCCATGTGTGTGAATGTTCTTGTTATCTGTGTGTGAATGAGAATGTTATATGTGTGTCTGCAATCTGTGTGTGTATGTGTGTGTGTGTGAATGTGCCTGTTATCATTGTGTGTGTGAGTGTGTGTGTGTGTGTCTGTAATCTGCGTGTCTCTCTGTGAATGTATCTGCTATGTGTGTGTGTGAATGTGTCTGTTATCTGTGTGTGCGTGTGTGTGTGTGTGTGAAGGTGCTTGTTATCTGTGTGTGCGTGTGTGTGTGAATCTGACTGTTATCGGTGTGTGTGTGAATGTCTGTTTTCTTTGTGTGTGTGCGAATGTGCCTGTTATCTGTGTGTGTGAATGTGTCCGTTGTCTGTGTGTGTGTTTGTGTGAATGTGTCTGTTATCTGTGTTTGTGTATGTCTGTTAGCTGTGCGTGCGTGCGTGCGTGTCTGTGTGTGTGTGTGTGTGTGTGAATGTGCCTGTTATCTGTGTGTGTGTGTGAATCTGTCTGTTATCTGTATGTATGTGAATGTGTCTGCAATGTGTGTGTGTGTGTGATTATGCCTATTTTCTGTGTGTGTGTGTGTGTGAATGTGCCTGTGATATGTGTGTGCGTGTGCGTGTGAATGTGCCTGTTATCTGTGTGTGTGTGTGCGTGACTGCGAGTGCGTGTGTATGTGGGTGTGTGAATGTGTCTGTTACCTGTGTGTGTGTGAATGTGCCTGTTGTCTGTGTGTGTGCGTGTGTGAGTGTGTGTCTGTAATCTGTGTGTGGGTGTGTGTGCGATTGTGCGTGTGTGTGTCTGTAATCAGTGTGTAAGTCTGTAATCTTGTGTGTGTGAGTGTGTGTGAGTTTGTGTCTGTAATCAGTGTGTGTGTGTCTGTAATCTGTGTGTGTGTGAATGTGCCTGTTATCATTGTGTGTGTGAGTGTGTGAGGGTCTGTAATCTGGGTGTCTCTCCGTGAATGTATCTGCTATGTGTGTGTGTGAATGTGTCTGTTATCTGTGTGTGTGTGTGTGTGTGTGTGTGTGTGAAGGTGCTTGTTATCTGTGTGTGCGTGTGTGTGTGAATCTGACTGTTATCGGTGTGTGTGTGAATGTGTCTGTTATCTGTGTGTGTCTGTGTGTATGTCTGTTATATGTGTGTGTGTGAATGTGCCTGTTATCTGTGTGTGTGTGAATGTGTCCGTTGTCTGTGTGTGTGTTTATGTGAATGTGTCTGTTATCTGTGTTTGTGTATGTCTGTCATCTGTGTGTGTGTGTGTGTGAATGTGCCAGTTATCTGTGTGTGTGTGTGAATGTGCCTGTGATGTGTGTGTGTGAATCTGTCTGTTATCTGTATGTATGTGAATGTGTCTGCAATGTGTGTGTGTGTGCGTGAATATGCCTATTTTCTGTTTGTGTGTGTGTGTGTGAATGTGCCTGTGATATGTGTGTGCATGTGTGTGCGTGTCAATGTGCCTGTTATCTGTGTGTGTGTGTATGTGTGTGAATGTGTCTGTTATCTGTGTGTGTGTATGTGTGTGTGTAAATGTGCTTGTTATCTGTGTGTGTGTGAATGTGTCCGTTGTCTGTGTGTGTGTTTATGTGAATGTGTCTGTTATCTGTGTTTGTGTATGTCTGTTATCTGTGCGTGCGTGTCTGTGTGTGTGTGTGTGTGATTGTGCCTGTGATGTGTGTGTGTGTGTGAATCTGTCTGTTATCTGTATGTATGTGAATGTGTCTGCAATGTGTGTGTGTGTTTGAATATGCCTATTTTCTGTTTGTGTGGGTGTGAGTGTGTGAATGTGCCTGTGATATGTGTGTGTGTGTGTGTGCGTGTGAATGTGTCTGTTACCTCTGTGTGTGTGAATGTGCCTGTTATCCTTGTGTGTGTGTGTATGTGTGTATGTGTGTGTGTAAATGTGCTTGTTATCTGTGTCGATGTGAATATGTCTGTAATCTGTGTGTGTACGAATGTGTCTGTTATCTGTGTGTGTGTGTGTGTGAATGTGTTTGTTCTGTGTGTGTGTGTGTGCGTGTTATCTGTGTGTGTGTGAATGTGTCTGTTATCTGTGTGTGTGTGTGTGTGTGTGTGTGTGATTGTGCGTGTGTGAGTGTGTGTCTGTAATCTGTGTGTGGGTGTCTGTGTGATTGTGTGTGTCTGTAATCAGTGTGTATGTCTGTAATCTTGTGTGTGTGACTGTATGTGAGTTTGTGTCTGTAGTCAGTGTGTGTGTGTCTGTAATCAGTGTGTGTGTGTTAGTGTGTTAGTGTGTTTGTGTTAGTGTGTGAATGTGCTTTGTATCTGTGTGTGTGTGTGTGTGTTTGTAATCTGGGTGTGTCGCCATGAGTGTTACTGCTATTTGTGTGTGTGAATGTGTATGTTGTCTGTGTGTGTGTGAATGTGCTTGTTATCCGTGTGTGTGTGAATGTGTCTGTTATCCATGTGTGTGAATGTTCTTGTTATCTGTGCGTGAATGAGAATGTTATATGTGTGTCTGCAATCTGTGTGTGTATGTGTGTGTGTGTGAATGTGCCTGTTATCATTGTTTGTGTGAGTGTGTGTGTGTCTGTAATCTGCGTGTCTCTCTGTGAATGTATCTGCTATGTGTGTGTGTGAATGTGTCTGTTATCTGTGTGTGCGTGTGTATGTGTGTGTGAAGGTGCTTGTTATCTGTGTGTGCGTGTGTGTGTGAATCTGACTGTTATCGGTGTGTGTGTGAATGTCTGTTTTCTTTGTGTGTGTGTGAATGTGTCTGTTATCTGTGTGTGTGAGTCTGTGTGTATGTCTGTTATATGTGTGTGTGCGAATGTGCCTGTTATCTGTGTGTGTGTGAATGTGTCCGTTGTCTGTGTGTGTGTTTGTGTGAATGTGTCTGTTATCTGTGTTTGTGTATGTCTGTTATCTGTGCGTGCGTGTCTGTGTGTGTGTGTGTGTGTGTGAATGTGCCTGTTATCTGTGTGTGTGTGTGTGAATCTGTCTGTTATCTGTATGTATGTGAATGTGTCTGCAATGTGTGTGTGTGTGTGATTATGCCTATTTTCTGTGTGTGTGTGTGTGTGTGAATGTGCCTGTGATATGTGTGTGCGTGTGCGTGTGAATGTGCCTGTTATCTGTGTGTGTGTGTGCGTGACTGCGAGTGCGTGCGTATGTGGGTGTGTGAATGTGTCTGTTACCTGTGTGTGTGTGAATGTGCCTGTTGTCTGTGTGTGTGCGTGTGTGAGTGTGTGTCTGTAATCTGTGTGTGGGTGTGTGTGCGATTGTGCGTGTGTGTGTCTGTAATCAGTGTGTAAGTCTGTAATCTTGTGTGTGTGAGTGTGTGTGAGTTTGTGTCTGTAATCAGTGTGTGTGTGTCTGTAATCTGTGTGTGTGTGAATGTGCCTGTT